>NC_066587.1:737069-769569 GCF_905475345.1 Vespula vulgaris | reverse complement strand
TCTTTCGACGTTGTCTCACTTTCGAATTAATAGCTTGTAATAGCCGTTCGAGTGCTAATATAATATATCGTCTCGTTCACGTCGATGAGTCGATTGACATTGTCGATGGACAACGATAACGTTTTATAAGCTGTTAGAAATTATTCGCTTTGCCAATAAATAGATATTAAGTCGACAAATTTTTTCATAATGAAATGTATTGTTCTTTTCTCCTATCTTTTTTTTTTTTTTTTTTTTTTCTTCCTTTTTTTTCAAAAACAATCGCTCATATTCGAACATCATTACTATAGTCAACGTCTGTTCGTTAATTCTAATCGTTTAGAAATAACTAATGTAGCAAATTTTTTATAAAGTGTATCTACTGTATCATCTAAAAGTAAGTTGTCACGTAGAATATTATTATTCAAAAAAAAAAAAAAAAAAAAATTTCGACATCCACTTCACTCATTGGATATCGTTTCGTCTTCTCGATAAAAAAAGAAAAAGAAAAAAAGAGGACAACTTTTTATCAGTAACTATAGTAATATAGTAATTTTAATTACTGTGAAATAATTATTATCAGCCAATCTTTAATAAAATATAATGATTCAAATGATTCATTAACAATCCAGTAATCTAAATGATTCACCAATAATCCAGTATTTCCCTCAACTGAGGTAATCTGATAATTACTATAGAATAATTTTCGATAGAAAATATTGCTTCACTATACCATACTCGATCATTAATATTTGAAATAATGAAAATTTCAATACTTTTCTACAAAAACTTCATATTCTGATACAACCCCGTTAATTTTTTTATAATATGAAAATTATTAATGATAACAACAAGATATATATATATATATGTATGTATTATTAAATCAATACATCGAATTAATATCTATATCTATATCTAAAAAATGTTAGAATAAATAAAAATAATTTTTCGCTTATATCGGTATCAAAAAAAAAAAAAAAAAGAAAGAAAGAAAAAGAAAACAACATTAATACTCGACGCGTTAGTTAGTATACATTCGTGTATACGTGCGTATGGGCGTGTGTGCGATTATATGAGTGTGTGTATGTGCACCTGTGTGTGTTTGTGTGCGTACACGATGATATTTGTCGTCGATCCTAACGCCAGATAGGATAGCAATCGGTGTAGGTAGGTATATATCTCTTTTCTGGGATCGGCAGGGTACGCGCATCAATGACAGCTTAGTGAGACACGATTTATGAGGATCGTTATCGGCTTTAACGACCGTTATCGTGTGTATTCGATTTCTTCGCAAATTATTATCAAATCATTAATTTATCGGAAAGATTGCGTAGAGAGAGAGAAAGAGAGAGAGAGAGAGAGGGAGAGAAAAGAGAATCTCGAATTTGCTCTTTTTCGACAAAGAAACAAGAGAATGATTTTCGAAGGACTAGTAGTATTATGTACCAAATAGGGACGTACACGAGTTCAATTTTATTCTCTCTCTCTCTCTCTCTCTTTTTCACGAGGGTCGAAATGCAAATCTTCACCACTCCCTTCGATTTTATTTATTTCCTGTTTAGGTACCTGCCTATAGTTTTTTTTTTCTTTTTTTTTTCGAAACAAATCGGAGGCGGAACTGCGAAGGGTGAATGTGTGGGTGGATGGTGGGGTAACGTAAGATAGGGGGAAATGTAAGACCATGAACGTCGATTTCTTATCTTCCGCCGCGTCAGAATAAAGATTATTGGAAATCATTTTTCCAAATGAATAGTGACAAAACGAGCCGATTCATATTGATGATAATAATATATAATAATCGATTAAATACCAGTAGGTAGTACCTATCGTATAATCGAATCTCTAAAATCCTCAATAATAAGATCTCAATTGTTAAATGATTCGCGATCGATGATACGTAATTACGATAGTAAAGAGAATGTAAAACATTAGATACCGATAAACTTTTTAATCCTCGACAAGTAAGAAAGAATGGTGATTTATATAACTTTCATATTCGATCGTTAGCTAATCGAATCGAATCGAATCGAATCGAATAAATTTATCGTTTCGAGTTTCAAAAATATTTTCTTTCTCTTTCTTTCATTCTTTCTTCTTTCTTTCTTTCTTTCTTTCTTTCTTTCTTTCTTTCTTTCTTTCTTTCTGTCTGTCTTTCTTCTTTTTGCTTTTCTTTTCTTTTCATTTCTACGATGAGATTGTTTTTAACGTACTTAGATGTTCTTTTACAACGGACTGAAAGATAAAACTCTTGGCATTGATCAAAGAGTATTACTATAACGATAACACTTATAACGATTAACAATAGTTGTATCGAGAACGATATAATACAATGCTGTTCGAGATACTTATCACGAAACACGAAAATTGATGAGCGTTTTGGGACGATGATGTAAAAAAAAGAAGAAGAAGAAAGAAAGAAAGAGAGAGAAAGAGACCAAAAAAAAAGGAGGGCAAAATTCGATAGAAGAACTTACCGGCTAAGTCGGCGGGTAATCTGGGATATAACATTCCAGTTCTGGCTAACCACTCGAGTTGAAGTTGATGAATGTGATGTTGTTGAGGATGTGGGCCGGCCGATTGAGGATGTCCCACCGGTTGACCCTCCTTGTGTATCGAGTGAAAAGCGCTACCACCGGCTGGATGATAGTACAATCCCCCGGGATGAATGAGAGGTCCTCCAGGATGTAACAAGAGTCCTTGATTCTGTCTGACCACTGTACCTGTACCGACGGCGTATGGTCCGGTTGGTAGACCTTGATGTCCAATGACACCGTTACTCGTAATCTCCTCGGAGCCAGGTGATATCGGTGGACTCGATGCAGGGCTACGACTAGCGTTGCTACCAGGACTGGTACTGCCCGTTGTCCTGTTAGGATCGACGTCTACCGATACGTCGTCCTCGACATTATCCAAACGATCGTTTCTATATACCGTACCGATCGTCGTACCACGTGGTATCTGTACGTTCGTATCACCGTGTATACCAGTTAGAAAATTCTCCCGTGCCGTTTGGCCGGTGTCGTGCGAAGTGTCGACGATGGCCGTCGGTGTTATAGATCTCGTGTGTTGAACGAACGGATTTAAAGGATTACCAAGGGATCCGGTTCTTTGATCGTCGCTACGTCTTACCGAACACGGCGACTCACGTTCCTGGGATTGAACGTTGTTGATCAAATTCAATGACTCCTGAACGTTGTGAACCCTCGTAAAGAATTTCTGTCGATCCTGATCGTCGTTGTCGTTGTTCTGTTTTCCGTGAGTAGCACGGCCAAGCAACGCGTCGATGCAGAATGACGTTTTACCAGAATTATTTTGTTGTCCCGGTGAGTTCAATGTATATCCTTGGGGCGACGTAGTCCTACCGGGCGACGTTCCCGATTCTCTACAACGATTGTTAACCGTAACGACGTTGACCATGTCATCTGCGAAACACTTCCTCGGCGTAACGTTATTACTCTCTTCTCCCTGAAAGAAATTCTGACTGGGATGTTCCTTCGTGTATCGTTTCCCACATAATTCCTCTTGATATCTAACTGTTTGCGTTCTATCCTCTATATCCGGTGATCTCGTATTAACGAAACGAATCTCCTCGGGCGATCTTACTCTAGATTCGATCGGGGATCTCGCTTCTTCCGATCTGGGAGAAGATCCTGGATCTTGAAGTCTCTGTTGTATTCCGTAAAGATGTCTCGGATGTTGATGCAAATCCTCGGACACGACTTGAGCGTTGTAATGCATCGCTGCCATATTCTTTACTTGACAAAATTTTAACGCATTCTCTCTCTCTCTCTCTCTCTCTCTCTCTCTTAATCCTTCTCTAAATCTATCTCTATTTAATCTTAATCCGCACACTGATAAGATTACTATCAATTAATTCGTCGAAAAGGAAAAGAAGGAAAAAGAAAAAGAGGAGAGGGGGAAGAAAAAAATTTTGGAAAACAAATAAGACCCAAGGAGAAATCTATTAGACGAAAATGCACTGATTCGATCGTCTACCAAAGTCCTTCCATCTCACGACTCGTACCATGACCCGAAAACACAACGGAGGATAAATCCTTCCTACTCGAAACGAAAGGTGGAAGGAACAGAAGCTATTAGCTTGGCGTCGCGTTGCAAAGTGACATCGTGGCTGACCGCGTGTCCGCCGAAAAAGCCTTCCCCTACTTTTCTACTCCCCTCTCTCTATCATTCTCTCTCTCTCTCTCTCTCTCTCTCTCTCTTTCTCTCACTCGCTCACTCGCTCTCTCACTCACTCTCCTGCCACGCCTCTCGCTGGGAACGTCGTAATCCTGCCACGCCTACGGGATCCCCTCTGATACTCCTGATACGGACGCGTTCACTCGACTACGAGAGAGGATCTAGCTTACTCTGTTACCGAGTAAGAGCGAGATAGACAGAGAGAAAGAGAAAGAGAGAGAGAGAGAGGCGAGTTCGGTGTCTACCCTCGACAGCCAAGAAGAGATTCGACCAATCACCAGCTCGTTTCACAATCCTTCGAGAAATAGGGTACGTGGGGAGTCCTCAGGGCCACGTGACAAGACGGAAAACCCGAGTGAATTTTGAACCCTATGAAGAAGGTGGTACTGAAGTGGGAGCAGCATAGAGAGAGGAGAGAGAGAGAGAACTGTGTTTCTCTACTGTACCAAACCAGCTCTCACGGCTTCGACGATATCTTTTCTCCTTCTCCTTCTCCTTCTCCTTCTCCTTCTCTTTCTCACTCCTTCTCCTATTTCTTCGTCTCTACTTCTCCTCTCGATCGAGATACCCCGGATTATAATCGACATTAGCTAGACATTAATATAGCTAGTCGACAATCTACCCGATCAATTTTCATCCCTTCTCTCTCTCTCTCTCTCTATATATATATATATATATATATATATATATATATATATATATATAGGTGTATGTATATGTATATCTATCTATCTATCTATCTATCTATCTATCTATCTATCTCTTTCTCTCTTGCTCTCTATCTTCATATTTTGTCTCATTCCACTTTTACTCTTTCTCTCTCTACAATATCGTTTCTTCTTTCGGAGCACAATGTAAGTATAATTCATTGGATTATTTCTATTCTCATGCTCGAGCAAAATGGGTAGAATTCTCCATTCGGAGATTACGTCCGACGTGTCTCGTAAATTTGATCGACCAATTTTTTGTGTTGTTTTCTTTTTTCCCTTTTCTTTTTTTTTCTTTTTATATATAGGTATATAAGTTTTTCGTTTAAGACGAAACATAGTAATGACGATCGAGATTAATATACTTATACATGGATAATATACGCGGATATGTATTTACGTATACGTATATTTTTATTCTATTTTCTTTTCTTTTCTTTTATTTCTTTCTTATAGAAAGAAATCAATTAGCTGTATAATGATAATAACATAATAATAATAATAGTAATAATAATAATAATAATAATAATAATAATAATAATTCGTCTTCGAAAATAATAATACGATTTTGCGCTAATCCGAAGATAAGATTATCTTTCTTGATAACGGCCAACCCATTTGCAAATGCCATCGTGTATCTATCGGCAAATTTTATCTCTCCGTATTACTGGACAATTATTATTTTTAACGATTATTCTTATTGAGAAAGATCAAACTTTTATATATATATATACATATACATATATATATATATATATATATATATATATATATATATATATATACACGTACCAGTGGCGGATTGAAACTTCAAAGGGCCTGAGGCGTTATAAATTTTTGGGTCCCCTCTCTTTCTATCTCTCCCTCTCTCTCCTCCCCCCCATCACCCCCCCCCCCCCCTCCATTAAAATAAATCAATTCTATAAATCAATTCTCTGCACAATATATAATGCATATATATTTTCTCGTTTAAATTGTTCGTGCGAACGACGAAGTCGAGATATATATCTACCGACCAAATTCGATTATAGTATAGAATGTAAAAAAATAGATATAAAAATAAAAACGGTATATCGTTGAGCAGATATATTGAATTAAATTTATTGTACAATATAAAATTTTTGTTTCTTTTTATTTTATATCAGCGTGTAAGATCCCCAGGACCGTGGACTCCATCGACTCTTCGCGGTAAATATGTCACTGATATAAGTAATGAAAAAAAAAAAAAGAAAAAATTAAATAAAAGCGAGTACTTAATTATATTGTTTTATGGTGGAATGCGCCATAATGAAATTATCTTTGAAAAATTGTATCGTGCGCGTCGATCTCTTAAATCAGATCATTTTCAATTTCTTTTGAAAAAATGATTTGTGATATTATTTTAAAAAAAATTGTCTCGTTTAACACTTCGTGAAGAATTATTTTTATTATTTTCTCTTTCTTCGCTCCTTTTCTTTTTTCTTTTTTTAAATAATTTTTTTTTCTCGGGATCATCGAGGAATCTCTGAGAAAAAAAAAAGAAAAAAATTTATGTGGAACACATTTCTCCAATAAATACGTAACGACGCATCAACGATGAAGATAGATAGGGATCGTAGAGGCTTCACGTTATCGTGAACCTAATAGTTGCGTAATAGCTATAACGTCCAGTTTCATAGTAATCCGGAACTGTTATCAGTTTCTGTACACTTTTTCCTATCACCCCGATGCATTTGGTTATCGGAAAAGACAAACTGTTACATGTTCAAACGCGTATTACTAAGTTTGTTTCTAATCTCGTAACCCTTACAGGAATAAATAAATTATGCTAAAAGTTTGTCCTTTCTTCTTTTCTTTTTCTTCTTATTTTTCATTCGAATTAAAAGTTCATCGATATGTTCGTCGATATTACTATTAATTATAATAATAACGTTACAAAAATTCATTACGTAATATCGTTGATGTTAACAAACAAAAAAAGAAGATAAAAAAAGAACAAAAAAAGAAGAACTCAAAAATATAATATAGTGTGCGTTAAATCGTCATGTAATAAATAAGATAATATATACATTTATATATATATATATATATCAAAGAGAGAGAGAGAGAGAGAGAGAATAAAATAAAATAAAAAATAAAAAAGAGAGAAAAAATCGTGAAAGAAGAAATGATTTTCGTTTAGGCCACTCGAGACACCTCTTCCACCATTCTTTTCTTCGTTTGGTCGAAAATGATGGATCACCAATGTCGTCCAATTCGTGGTACCTTTAATGCGGTACGTTTCGAAGGTAAGTAAGTAAGTACTTAAATGGCCCTCTCCTCGTTCGCTCGTATGTAACCAAATAAGAGAGAGGAAAAGAATGTTTGCTTAAGGGACGAAGCACGTCCAGCACACTCACGGAATACTCCTCGCTGTCTTCTACTTTGGCTCGATACGTGTCTCTTGAGGGAGTAAGTATGTACCACCGCGACGCGTAGGATATATACACTGTCGTCGACTTAGAGTAATTAAACGATTAACCACTTAATCAAATAAATGTAATAACCCGTGGTTGTGCTTTTATCGTTTGTCCCTCGTTAGAAATCTCTACGGGGAAGAAAAGTGAAAAAAAAATTAAAGATGATTTATTCTAAGAGATCGAGGCACTTCAATCGTAATATCCTTTTTATTTTCTTTCGTTTTATTTTTCATCTTTTTTTCTTTTTCTTTTCCTCTCTCTCTTTTTCTATTAATTCCTTCGTCAATCCTTTTCTTTTTATATCAGGTTAAATCAAATATTCCATCGTGTATTCGACGATAAATTGTAATTATGTTTATAATATCATTTTTCTTTTCTTTTTTCTTTTTTTTTTTTTTTTTAATATCCGGAGAAAATCAAAGAGATTTCCTTTAATTTCTCTCTTCTTCGTTCCAATTCCTACGCCAATGTATACACGTATCAGGGTCCACGCAGGTAGTAAACACATGTATATCGTATTGTAGATCGCCCATGCACACGAATAAACGTATACATAGATACATACATAGACAGAGGGACAGACACATACATACATGTATAACCATGAAACGTAGAGACAGCTTCTCCTTCGTCACCCTTAGCAGCCAGCCGAGTAAACATTGAAAGATTTTTAACCACCGATTATGCTCTGTCACGATAAGCCAAACTTCTTTTTTTCTTCTCTTCTTCCTTTTTTTCATTTTCTTTCTCTTTTCTTTTTTTTCATTTTATTTTATTTTATTTTATTTTATTTTATTCTCTACGATCCACCACCCGTGTCCGTATCTTCTTCGTTTCTAAGACGTTTTCCCTTTCGTTTGATAAAAGCAAAAGGGAAAGAAAATTTTTTCGATTGAAGGAAAGAAATTAAAAGAGAATTAATTGAAAGATATTACGATAATTGCTACTGACGAGAGACAAAGTCCGAACAACAACAACAACAACAATAACAACAACAATGATACACGATTTCTACCAACGATCGCGATAACGTTAATAATTGAAACATCTAAATATATATCTCGTTTCCATTCCGATAATAATAATAATAATCAAAAAGGAAATAAAAATAAAAATAAAAATAAAAATAAAAAAATTAATTTTAGACGTAACACTTAGCCGTGTTAAATACGCGTGTATATACTTTACGAAGAAAAGAATTACTTATCGTTATTATAACTTATCGTTATACGATGGTAATTAACGATTTGATGATGGTTATTTCAAGCCGAACCGAGCCGAGCCGAATGAAGCGAAGCCGTTCTCTTAATTCCTGGGATAAGATCGTTCGATAAATGCTCGATTAGGTATCGCCAAGAGATAAATCTTAATTGGTGTCGTGTTAACTTTTATCAGAAATTCGTATATGTAAAAGACATTAATTGGGTTTTATCATTTATCCGGTCAACGTCGTCAATCATATATATAATATGTGTGTTTGTATACGTTTGTACGATATTATCCACTTAATAATATCAAATTAATAAATAACAAAACTGCAAAAGAAAAAGATTCGTGAAAGTAGACTTATTGAAGAATTAGAAACGATACTCTTTCACGATTGGTCGGTAAATTTCAATCGACAGATATATCGCGATATTCTCATAAATTTCTTAAATTCCTCTTTATATCGTCGTCTTCGAATGATATGACTCATGCTTTCTCTCTCTCTCTCTCTCTCTCTCTCTCTCTCTCTCTCTCTCTCTCTCTCTCTCTCTCTCTCTCTTTCTATGTGACTCACGTAATATAACGTGAATTACGTTCGAAGGTGATCTCTTTCGTTGAAAAAGGTTTACTCACTGAAGATGGAAAGAAGACATTGAGTCTCTAGTGATAAGGTATTTGTTAGCAGAATTGAAGAACTTGCGCGGGAAAAGATATCTGAAATCGGTATATAATGCTATATATAAATATATATATATATATATATATAATATCGCGATGCGCGAGGATATTTGCGTTGCACTCAATTACACCGATGACATTTAATCGTGTAATCAGCTATTTATTGCCACGTCTTGCTCAAATATCAGGAACGTTCTTTTTATTAAAGCGATAAATGGAAACGAGAACGAGAAAGAAATCTATCATTACAACCCTTTCGAAGATTAAGAAGAAAGTTCCAACGGTGTCCTAGTTTTTTCAAACTAAATATATATATATATACACACACACATGCACACACATATACATTTTTTCTATACTTATATTCACGTACGTTTATACGTACGTCTGTGTGAAATAGATAGATAGATAGATAGAAATGGGAAGGTGAATTTTTCCACAACAAAATAACGTACGAAAACAATTAGTCGAATTTCACGTCTAGGGTGCAATTATGCCGTTTAACGGATATCATGGCGTCGTCTTTCCACCGGCTCAATGCTTTCCACCACCCCTTGTCTAGTACAACCCTCGCGCGCAAGCTCTATCTCTCTCTCTCTCTCTCTCTCTTTCTCTCTCTCTCTCTCTCTTTCTGTCTCTCTATCTCTATCTATTTCTCTCTCTTTCTCCCTATCCGAAGCCCTCTTCCGTAATTAGAATCTGCCTCGCTTCTACGAAGCTCCTCCGCCGCCATCTCTGCCGCCACCTCGCCCCCTCACCGGCCATTACTTTTAATGGCGTTGTTAATGAAACTAGGTGTCGCCAAATTAACCTCCCATTCCACAGCAGTGCTCAACCAAGAGCAAACTATCGTCGAACTATACATTTCTATAGCATGAGAAATCGTGTCGGCCATTTACGATTTTCATCTTTGTATTATTTTTATTCTCTTTCCTAGATTGTGTATATATATATGTGTATATATATATATATATATATATATATATATATAAAATCTGTTTTTGTTTCGTGTTAGTATTCCCTAATCAATCTCCTTGTTATTTTTATTGTTATTTTTATTAGAGTACCCGTTCATTTTTTTATCCCGTTAAAAGAATAGAAAAGAAAGAAAAAAGAAGAAGAGAGAAAAAAAAGAGAATGATCCTCTCTCTCTCTCTCTCTCTCTCTCTCTCTCTCTCTCTCTCTCTCTCTCTTTCTTTCTTTCTCTCTCTCGAAAAGAAAAGAATCAAACTAGAAAGCGTAACTCTTGAAAACGTCGGCGCACACTTAAACGTAACGCAAACTAATGGATAACCTCGTTCGAAGTCCCCTCTTGTAGTGGGGGTCCGTTTGAAAACCACTGGCGCAGGCTGATTACCGCGGTAACCACCCCCCGAGCGCCAATTAATCTTAACTTTTACGGGGCAAACACTTTTCATTAAGCCCACTCCGTCCTCCGGTCGGTCGGTCGGTCGGTCGGTCGGTCGAAAGAGAGAAAGAGAGAAAGAGAGAGACAGAGAGACAGAAAGAGAGAGACAGAGAAAGAGAAAGAGAGAGAGAATACTCAGTTTCTACCCCCACGTTCGTTCTCGTTTCTAGCAAAGCTCTCTCTCTCTCTCTCTCTCTCTTTTCCTCTTACCTCTCTCCTATCCCTTTCCAACCCTCTTTTTTCTTCGACCACCCCTTGCAACCCACTGGAGGAAAATGGCTCCCCAGACAAGCGTTTAATCTGGCTCTAATTAGCAACTTACCCTCCGCCATCCTACCCCTCTTGTCTCTCTCTTTCTTTCTCTGTCTATGTCTCTCTCTCTCTCTCTCTCTCTCTCTCTCTCTATCTCTCTCTCTCTCTCTCCCTTTCTTTCTTTCTCTGTCCCTATTTCTCTTTCTCTCTCTCTCTCTCTCTCTCTCCCACTCCCCTTTTTCTATGCCAACCTGCAAGCAGTTTTCTCGCATTCTCCAACTCCTCCACCGTGTTATTTGATTCCTGCATAAATACGTTTCCTCCGTGTTGTTTACTTACTTATTTTCTCTTTGAAGGATGATAATTTTTTATGATCGAAATGTTCTCGGAACAAAGGAAAAAATTAATACATTGATATGAATACTCGATAGGGTTTAAAATTTGGGGTTCGCATAATGGCACAGGTTGCGATCAAACTGAGAATTTGTACGATAAGAGATTTAATATACTTTTCGTAATATTCTTCCTTTTTTTTTTATGTATGTTCGTTTTGTTTTTTTTTATTTTACTATTTTTTGTATTATTAATATTATTATTATTATTATTATTGTTATTATTATTATTATTATTACTACCACTATTACTATTATTATTATGATTATTGTAATTATTATTATTGTTATTAATTTTATTTTTATCTTTATTTTAATTTTTTAATTCGATAAGAGGATCTGAACGATTAAGAGTAAGTTTATCGATCTTTTCCTTATCCTCGATAGATAAACGTACCTCGTCGATAATAAAAGTATTGATCGGTAATGCAGTCTGCCGCGCGTCGATAAATAAGATTTTTGTCCCCGTGGAAACTACTTTATCGACGCATGGATCTATCACCTCTTACCTTTCGTCGATAACAATATAAAAAAAATAGATTTTTATAGATCGGTGAAAAATATATTCCTACGATAATAAATAATATTTTATAGGTATTTTGTTTCACGTTACGAGTACAATTTTTTTTTTAACTCGAAACTTTAATTAAAATTACTTTTCGCATACGCATACGTAAAAGAACGTCGCCATTGTAATTATTATTATTAATTTTTTTCTTTTTTTTTTTACGTCATTTTCAACACAACAAAAGTCTCTTCGAAAGTTAATGGTAGTAGCTTTGGTAACTTTACAAACGTTAACGCACTACACGACCGATCTTTCGAGTATTTTATTCACTCGCTTTCTCCTTGCCCTTCCTCCTCTCTCTCTCTCTTTCTCTCTCTCTGTCACACACTCGCTCTCTCATATTGTCTGTTTGTCTCTCTCTCTTATTTCCAAAAGGAACAACAGAACGTGTCTTCGTATGAAATCTCAACTCATAACTTTGTCTATCCACGGCACGAACTTCTGAATATTAGTATATACACCTGGCAAGTGTTCACGTCCACAACCAATACCCCATGAAACTAAACCGATCAACACGTGTCTGCCTTCGACGGACATGGTCAATGGTCCACCGGAATCACCCTGTTAAAATAATTATATTCAAATATAACTGATTAAATAACGATTTGAGGAAAAGAAAAAAAATAATAATAATTATCTTACTTGACAGGAATCTCTACCGCCTTCTTTGTAACCAGCGCATAGAAATACGTCGTGTATGGTTTCGCGTCTACCAGCCGCTCTGAACCACCTTTGACATCTTTCGTTAGGTATCACCTAAGATAAAAATTTATCTTAATATCCTGAATCAATCTTAATTTGATATTAATTCAATTATACTGTGAAATAATCTGATGAAAACAGATCTTTTCTTTTTTATTTTCTTAAACAAAATGAAAGATTATAAAAACGACCTAGACAACTAACGATCTACTATAAATCTCGAGATTAAAATTTACCTCTACGTCGACCTCTTGCAAGACCGAAGGTGCTGAACTCTGACCGTGACGAGTTCTTCCCCATCCGGCAACGGTTGCCGTTCGACCTGATAACTTTAGATTTCTAGCCGGCAGGCAAACTGGTACGATGTGCTGCTTAAACGCTACGGTCCTCGACAATTTGACCAAAGCTACGTCGTTACGGAAATCCGTCGGTGAATATTGTGGATGAACCTGATATATCATTATATATATATATTATGTATGTATATGTATATGTGTACTCTTTCAAAATGTCATTATTTATCGATAAAACGTACTTCCTTCCTTTCGATGTTAAATTCTTCGTGAAGCAAACGTTCCGAGGCGTCTCTCACGTCCCACTCACCTAGTCGAACTTTCAAATTGTTGTTTGGTGTCCTGAATGAAGAAAGACATTAGCTCACATTAGTCACTGTAAAATGTGTCTCAAGAGAGAGACAGAGAGAGAGAGAGAGAGAAAGAAAGAAGAAAATAAAAATAAAAAAAAAATAAAAAGGAACGAAAATTGCAGCAACAAATATTTACGTTGCAACACAGTGAGCTGCCGTTACGACCCATCTGTTGTTCAACAGAGCACCACCGCAGGATAATTTCTTCGTCAGGAATCCCGACTTTATGATAGCAGCCTAAAAGGAAGAAAGAATATTCAGAAAAAAGCAACAATTAAATAACAATCGATATATCGATCTTATTTCTTCTTGATAGATCATTTCTCTTTTCTTTCTTTTTTTTTCTTCTTTTTTTTTCTAACCTGCCATGGATGACTCCCGAAACTCGAACTGTGCCCGCCAACGATCCTATTGCTTCTCGTATAAAGTTCGCCGCAGCCTAAAAATAAAGAAATAAAAAAATAAAAAAATTAGCTGATTCATCGGACAATGCAATAATATTTTTTTTAGAGAGAAAAAAAAAGGAGAACAAAAAAAAGAAGAATCGATAAATCTTGACGATCTCTTCGTGTCTGAAAAAAATTGTCCATTGAAATTCTCTCTCTCTCTCTCTCTCTCTCTCTCTCTCTCTCTCTCTCTCTCTTTCTCTCTCTCTCTCTCTCTTTTTTCGTTCCATTCGATCGAAAATATTTTGTGCAGTCGCAGCCATAACGTGCCAAAGAGAGCGTGCAAAAAATCATCTCATATATATATATATATATATATATATACACGAAAACACAAATATATATATTGTATATATATATATATATATATATATATATATATATCGCATTATTCGTTGGTCTCACTAAAAGTGCATTATCATGCATTGTAAACATCGAAGATACGAAGAAAAAGTAAAAAGAGAAAATGTTAGTGCTGAAACGAGTGATCGTATTGAATATCGTTCATCGATTCTCTCCAAATTCCATTTTCCTTATCTCACTTGAGTCTCGTGGTCATTCTCTTGAATTCAACTCGTAATAATACATATTACGTATGATAATACGTATTATTTGATCTTGCCTCGTGCAAAATAGTTGATTAAAAGTAAAAACAAATAAAAAGAAACGAAGACGAAACAGATCACACAGCGGTAGTAGCAGTGGCAGCAGCAGCAGTGGTACAAATAGAAATAGAATATAGAAGTGGAGGAAGAAGTAAGAGATAATTAAATCAAAAAAATAAACAAAACAAAAATTACAAAGAAACATCTTTTTGCATTGGTGCTTTCATTTCTTTAGGTGGATTCTCCCGGATTGAAACAATTCTCGTTTACCACGATATTGTGAATAATCCAACGAGTTGGTGACATCGTCGATTGGCACATGGATCCCAGTGTTAGAAGGATGATAAGACGAATCGTATTCGTCCTGCGGATAATCGAATTGAACCGTTGGTGGACGATAGATTGTAGGACGTGTCACGTAACCTGGACGATCGTGATCGTGCTGCTGTGGTTGTAGTTGTGGTTGTTGTTGTTGTTGTTGTTGTTGTTGTTGTTGTTGATGATGGTGATGCTGAGACTGATGTTGGTGGTGTTGCCAAGTAGGTTTGCTTGGATTGTTCACGACGTAGGAATAACTTGGTCTATGGATGTCTTCCGAGTACGTGGGTTTGCTAGGTCTCATACTGCTACCATAGATCTGTACGTTGTCCTCAACGTACGGCTGCTGATGCGCCAGATTTATCGAAAATGCTAAGTTCAAACATTCGACCGGCACGTTATTCTCACACCTCCCTTTTAGATTATTAATTCCAATATCGTATTTTATAAACGTTGTGTGTCGTCTGTTTCTTTTTCTATTTTGTTCTTGTTTTATATTTATATATATGTTTTATATATATATATATATATATATATATATATATATCACAGTTGATTGTAATTAATTAATGAAAAGAAAACAATATATATCAATGAAAATGTAAAATCCGATATGAAATATTGTATATTTGTTTTATTATTATCATTCTTTTTTGTATATATATATATTTAATAATTAAAATTTTTCTTTTTCTTATATATCACAATTAGTTATGATTAATTAATAAAAAGAAAAGCAACGTATCGATAAAAGTATAAAATCGAATATTAAATACCGTAAATTGATTTCATTATTATTATTATTATTATTATTATTATTATTTTTCTTTTATATTTCGCAATTTAATAATTTTATATACACATATAATATATATATATATATACAAATAATTATTAAAGTTATTAATAATTAATAATAAACTTTGCCTTGAATTTGAAACTATAAATCCGGAATCAACAAATAAAATTCACGTAGGGAGTAACACAAGGAAGTAACGTCATGGTGAGAACACCCCAATTAAATCCTCACGCTCGCAAACATTAAGTCGTCTTACAAAAAAAAGAGAGAAGCAGAATAAGAATAAGAATAAGAATAAGAATAAGAATAAGAAGAAAGAGAAGGAAAAGGAGAGGAAGAAGAAAACAGAAAAAAAAAATAAATGAAGCTCCTCTATCTGAAGAAACTAACCGTGAATGGGATAGCACCTCCTCCCACTTCTCAGGTCTTTGAAATCGTCGCTGGGTGTCGTCTCACCTGACCGTTTGCTCTCTACATTCGATTGTGCAATTTCGGATGTAACTACCTATCTAGAAATCAGGCTACCTGCTTTGCCGCGGCTACCGGAAGTTTTCTTTATTAATGACAGGCCTCGTGACGTGTTATAGTTCTTTTCGTTTTTTTTTTTTTTTTAATATCATTATTACTTACTACTTAAATTATCTTGATTCGTTTTGTTAAACTCAAATCGACTCGATTCCAATCAATTGGAGTCAACCCAAGTCAACTCAACTTCATTTAACTTAACTCGAAGAGAAAAGAGCTCTCTTAAGTATCGTCGTTTGTTTTCTTTCTTTCTTTCTTTTTTTTTCGTTTTTTCTCTTTCTCTCTTACTCTCTTGCTCTGTCTGTCTGTCTGTCTGTCTGTCTCATAGAGTTACAAAGAGAAATCGAATTTCAAATAAATATAAACAAACATGGAAGAAGAAGAAAAAAAAATAACGAAGAAAAAACGAAGAGAGAAAGAATAGGAAGAAGTAAAAATCATCATGATTTCATAAACTCACTCGCATTCTGAAGCAATCCAACGCTCGGTCTTGGTATTTTCTCCGGGATATCGTCATCGTCGACGCAACAACTCCAAATCAATCCACCGGAACACAAATCGACCGGTCTACCGCCGGCCAAGACGCAACTGATACTTAATCCACACTCGAATTTCGTCCCCTTGTATTTGCAAGTTTGTGGTATCACTGTGAAACGAAAGGTACAAAAGAAAAGATTTTTCGTAAATAGACATGGTTAATATTATTTGCGAATATACCGATAAATATTGTTTATCAATAGTACTCTCATACATAGATTGAACGTACGTAAACGAAAATATAATACGTGCGATGAGTTCGATAAAGTTTTGTTGGAAAAAAAAAAATTGAACAAACGAATATATATATATACATATATTTCTTTTTCCTTTTGCCAGGATCCTAATTATTATCATTACCGTGAAAATCATCGATCCACGTAGGTCCAGCTTCGACAAAAACAAAATCAAAAAAAAAAAAAAAGGAAGAAGCAAAAAAAGAAAGACAATTACTTCTCCAAACGTTATCATCTCGTTCATCATCTCGTAGAGACCGCATTTCCCTTTGCTCTGTTTCACTCGTTAAATGCCAAGTCGCTGGACGCTTTCGTTCCGAAGTACAATTTCGTAAGTGAAAATCTGGAGCTCAAAGGTGACCGAACGCGAAAGTTCAAGCACGAACAATAATAACATTATCGATCTGTTCGATTGTTTCTTAGGGTGTGTCCTAATGACTCTCCCCTCTCTATCCACCTCAACACCCCACCCTCCCACCCCCTACTCCATTTCTACTATATAATTACGAAATCTTTGCGAATAGAAATTCGAATCGTTTCCTGTTAAACTTTCAGTTTGAAACAGAGTAATATGAAGCAATCCGATGATTAAAATGATTGTTATTTTTAAAAAAGAAAATCAAAAGAAAAAAGAGAAAAAAAAGAGAGAAAAATAAAATTGATTCAATTTCTTTTGTTTGTCTGTCTTTTGCTTTCTTTTCTTTTCTTTCTTTCTTTCTTTCTTTCTTTACAATTCTTTTCGTTCTGTTTCGTTTAAAAAAACATACTTCTGCCCAACATATCCATGATGCCGCTTTGAAGATTCGAAGCGGTATGTCCCCGATAATCATCGGTGTCGCTCTGATTTCTTTTCTTTCTGAGTGTCTCGACCAATAGGACACCTTGCTGTTGACTGGTCAACTTCCTTCTTCTACCTTGTCTGTAACCACTACCGAAATATTTATCGTAATCCCCGTTGTTCATTTTTCTTTTAATATCATCCAAAAATTCTTTGACGTCTGTGATATCGCCGTCGGAGAAAAATACGTCGGTTTCTTTCGGAGTGTTCCAAATGTCTTCTTGATCGCGATTATTAAACCTTTCGTCGTTGGCAATGGTCAACGAATAATATTTCGAATCATCGTCGCCATCACGATCGTCGTGATCGTCGTCTTGATCGTCGTCTTGATCTTGATCTTCGTTCTCTCCTTCGTTGTCAGGTCGATCGTTATAACGAACGTTAGAAACGTAACGATAATTTTCTTTCTCCGATGTTGGCAACGTCACGATATTTTTCATAGTGTTCCCGATAGCACGATGCTCACGTGAAAACTTTCGTCGTTGATTGGTCGTTCTATCGGAGATAAGATAATCGTTGCTCTCACTATCCTCAAAATTCTTCTCAACATTCCCATTACGCGTTAAACGGAAATTGTCATCGTCCTCGAAAAATATCGACGGTAAATGAAGTTTATTCTGGCGATAGATCGATCGTTGAGTCGTAACCGTTCTCTCGTCGTCGAGTCTAACGTCCAATTGACTACGTCTCCAGGACGACGACGACGACGACGTACTTGGACGATTGTAATATCTCTTTTTTAAATCGTATCGAACCTGTTCGATCGCGTTCACGCTTATGAGAAAGATTAGGATCGATCCAACGATCTTCATGATCGATGGATTATTTTAAGAGAGAGAAGGAGAAAGAAAGAGGGAGAGAGAAAGGGAGAGAGAAAAATTCGACGAGGGCTCCAGTTTCGAAAAAAAAAGAAAGAAAGAAAGGTAGAAAAAAAAAAGAAAAGGATTCGTCACTACGATGATACTTCTTTGAACTTCATCGTCTTAAGGGACTCTTCCTTTAAGTTATTCGACTTCATCGTCAAAACGTTCTCGTATCATCGATCGATCAATAGATAAATCCTTGGATCTTCGATATAAAGTCAGTATATCCTTCGATCGTCTGACGCATGACGATTCGATCGATCGAACCAAACGAAAACTTCAAAAACCTTTCTCTTGCTTTGTCTTTCTTTCTTTCCTTATCGAAATCGATCGAGATTATTAATTTAACGAACACTGGAATCACCGTGGGCCTGTATCGAGGATCAACAACACACGCTAACGAATCGATACGATGATAGAGACCATCGACGGAGTTAAGATTCCAAGTCCACGTGGAACTGATCTCGATCCGTTTGTCCCGACTTGTCCCGAGTCGAACATCGGACGTCAACGTGCTGGCTAGACGCTTCTCACTGGTGTTGCTGTTCCTGGTGTTGCTGCTGTTGCTGCTCTTCTTGCTCTCTGCTTTCACCAGCATCGGCTTTCCCAAAGGCAAACCGATGTCACCTCTTCGTCTTGCATTGGCTGACTCCCCACCCTTTCCTTTTTCACGAGGAGACTCCCAAGTACTTACTTACATACTTGCTTGCTTGCTTGCTTGCTTGCTTGCTTGCTTGCTTGCTTGCTAACAGCCTTTTCCTTTCCTTTTGTCTACGTTCTCATTCATGAATAAAATTCTATTCTTCTTGTTCTATAGAGTATTCTCTAAAACATTAATTTTAGACTTTGTTTCTTTGCCATTGAAAATCGTTTACTCGTAACTCCGACGATTTCATTTTTGTTCTTAAGTCATTTTCACCATCGTTACCTTCATTTCTTATCCATTACGTTACTCCTGTTCGTTTCAACTCAAGAAAGAAGAAAAAAGAAAAGAAAAATTGTTCTCCAATAAGACTGCTGCAGATAATTTTGACAACGGTTTTGAATAACTTTACTTGTTGCATTAAGATTTATTATACGACTTTCAACAGTTGACTCGCAGTATATATATATATGGTTTTGTATAATTTTTTTACAATCGTTACCTTCATATCGTCATTATATCGATTATGTTATTTCGCATTTGTTTTAATTAAAAAAAAAAAAAAAAAAAAGAAACAACAATTTCTGATGATAATTTAATCCTGACGATGATTTTAAATAATTTTTGTGATCATCAGTACCATATTATATCGATAACAATATCGTCTCTCTACATTAAAAAAAAGAAAAATCAATTTCGTCGACAACTCAGCCTCGCATGATAAATTCTTTTTCTAAAATAAAAGTTGATAATGACGATGATTAAAAAACGAAAAAAAGAGAGAGAGAGAGAGAGAGTGAAATTTTTTGTTACAGTATAAAAACAAAACAATAAGGTCTACAATAGTAAATGAGTTCTCGTAGAAAGTAAGCGTTCCTTGTAAGTGGCCTTTCAAGTACGATTCCAATTTCGTCGTCCCTCGTTAACTCGACTTTGAACCGCGAAATTTCTACGTTCTCTTATTCCTGATCGCTTTTCGATCCATGGTATTAATTAAATTACGTTAAACAATTGTTAAATCGAACATGTATATATGTATGTAAATTAGAAACATCGTAACACACTTTTATTTATCTTTTTCTTCTTTTTTGGATACACCAAAAAGGAAAGACGAAATTACGTGAACAAACGACCCACCAAATTATAAAATCAAAATAGAAAGAACACTCGTGAATTAATTAACTCGTAGAGGACAGAAAGTTTTCCCTTGAAATTTGAAAATAGAATAAAACGAAAAGGAAAGAATAAAGAATAGTCTTTCACGAATCTCGCGTTCGCATTTTAATGAACAATAAACAATAATTCCGCAATAATTTTACTAAAGAATATATTATGTGTATATATATTGTAAAGTGACAAAAAAAAAAAGAACTAGACATAAAACATCCTAGTGACAAATTTTATGCGTGTGCATGTAGTAACGAAAAAAAAAAGAAAAAAAAAAGAAAGAAAAACGATAATACGTTGCTTCGATCGAAAAAAAAAATTGGCAAATTTTTAAATCTTTTAAACGATCGCTTATATTTGTATGAAAAACTCCAATTAAAAAAAAAAAAAAAGAAAGAAAAAGAAAAAGAGGCGAAAGAATAAATGAATTCGATTTGTATTATTAGAACCATAAATAAAGGACAAGAAAGTTGAATAGATTAGCGTAATTATTACGTTGAATAATTTTTCTTTTTATTTGTACTCTTTCGCCTATTCTTTTGTCCCATCCAACCCCTTTCTCACCCCCCGCAAAGATACATGTTATCTCACTCAGTTTCACATTAATCTTTTTTAACATCCCCGTATAAATTCTCATCGTTGACAGACGTGTTTGATTTATTTGTCATTTATATTCATTTCTTTTATTTTATTCTTTTTTTTTCCTTTCTTCCTTTCTTCCTTTCTTTCTTTCTTTCTTTCTTTCTTTCTTTCTCTTTCAACAAGAGTTGGCTCGTGGCCGAAAGCAAAGGAAAAGATTCATTGTCATTCGAAATGAGTTACGAGTTAGTAGTGGCCTTTCTCTTTCGGTGCCACCATATTTAAAATTCACGCTAATACGATACCACTTAGGTCAGGTATGCGAGTTATGATCGATCGTATCACGTAATTCCCTCCACACACTTCTCATTCATGACGTTTGAGAATAAAAGAAAACAAAATGAAGAATATAAATATGAATGTTAACGTCAACTTACAACCAAGCTCGTCGAAGAATCTCGTTTGTCTGTTAGTGTCCAGACGATTCTCATCGTTCGAAGATATTTCTTCGTTATCTTGGAAATCTGTTAAGAAAAAGTCATAACTTTGAATTCTCAGTGAATTGAGAAATAAATATAGAAAAAATAAAAATATAAAATTGCAAATCGCATTATTATTTATACAAAAAAAAAGAAGAGAAATTAATTATCAGTTGGCCGTTTTTGAAATAAAAAGATTTTAATATCTCCGTTCTGTCTATTTTTTTTCTTTCTTTTTTTTTTAAATATGAAATTTTATCACCGTAATCATCAAAATTGTCGAATATATCAATTTATTACAAATAACTGAGCACATTTTCAATTAATTTACCTATTTCATTTTTACTTTTATTTATTTCTTTTTTCTTTTTTTCTTTATGTATGAAACGATCTATCTTAAAATAAAAAAAAAAAACTTTTCAATTATCAGATAAACATATTGGTTTAAAAAAATAATAGCTCTCGTTATCTCGACATATCTTTATGCCAAGAATGATAATCGTTACTTTATATTTTTTTAATAATAATAATAATAATAATAATAAAAAAGAAAACTCGTGAAAGAAAATAAAGTCGAAAATTTCGTAGAAATTTTTACGAAAGCGATTTTACTTACCAAATTTCGTTAGATATCGATCGTTTCTTCTATAATTGCCGTGACACGAGCCGATCAAGACAAAAAGAATGAAGAAGAACGACGATGTGGACGCAACCATTTCTTTTCGTCCGACAGCTGATAAAGATCCGGCGAAAGATTCACTCTCATTCACCGTTTCATTTTCTCACTATCGTCCGTCCTCTCGTACATGTTCGTACCTTCCCTCGTATTATTTATCACACACGACTTTTCCCGATTATTTTCTACTTTTACTTACGTTTACACGTTTTACTTCTCATCTAACACTATCGCTAACAAACAAACCTACGAATCTACCCCTTTTTTCTTTCCTCTGTCGAGTTTAAAAACACTGCGATTAAAAAGAGAAAACAAAAAACAAAAATTTTTTTTAGTAATTTGCTACTTAAATTTCATCTAATTCGAATAAATCATATACGTATTATGTATGTATATATATATATATATTTTTTTTTTTTTATAAAGGAATCACACGATTGTTTTTGTCGAAATTTTGTTTGTTTAAGAAAAAAAAGAAAAAAGAAAAAGAAAAAGAATGTTATTTCGTCGGTTTAATCGAGAGCTATCTAAGTATTTAATTATTTTATGATTCATAAAAAATTTATGAATTTAATAAACTATTCGATTTTAATTCGTTTATAATTGTTATTATTATATTTATAGTTATATTATATAATTAAACAATAGGAAAGTATATATATATATGTATATATATTTTTATAAATTTATATATTTTATATATATATCTTCGTAATTATATTATATAACTAAGCAGAAGAGAACAAATGTTTGCGAATGTGCTAACTATTCTTATTTACTTCACAAACTTCATACAGTACAGTATATAACTTAATAATTCTATACAACATAATTTAATCAATCCATTTATATACTATTCCAAATTCAAAATAAATTTTGTTATTTTTATAATAAATTGTCTCGACGAAAAACAATTCGCGGCACTTTGAATGGAACGTCCTATACACTTTCTTGACATTCGCTCGTTCCATTAAAAATTTCATATAAAAAAAACACACAAAGAAAATAAAATATATATATATATATATACACATATTTTCCTCGTACATTACAAACTATCATATCTATAAAAAAAAAAAAAAGACGAGAAAGAATCTTTTTTAATATTCGATCATCGGTGTGTATCGACTCTTGATAAACACATACATGACAGACATATACTCACACACGCACACATACGTCATAAACTTACACGTTCGTACATAAGTATATACATATTTCCTCGTTAACCGGTCGAGTTCACGAACCGTGGCGAAGCCGTTCAGGTACAGTCTCAATCAAAATTGGGACACGAAACCAGGCCACCGAAACAAGTGGCACGCCTTTTAGTGCCTCGTAACGTTGCGTTCGAATCGTCTTCTCCCTTCTCTACTCTTCCTGTCGATCTACATCCCCCCTTAAACCCCTTAGGTCCCATAGATCTCCCCTCACCCAACCACCCACCATCGCTACTCTTGTACCTTTAGTTATTAGTGAAAGTTAACCGGTAACTTTCGACTTTGACAACGAAGTCATTCGTTTGTAATGGTTCCTCTGGTTCTCTCTTTCTTTTTCTTTCTTTCTCTCTCTTTCTCTATCTCTCTTTTTTCGATTCGTCCGATGGGGAAATTCGAAGTGTCACTAATTGTTTTACTTATTAGAATTAAAGAAAGAAAAGAAAGCTTTCTCCTAAATCGAGTTTCCAAACTTGCATAGAATTTATCGTACGCGCGTTCGCTACTTTTATTTTTCTCAATACGTGTGTGTGTGTGTGTGTGTATGCATATAAATTTATAATTATACATGATTCCGCATTATAATAGAAAATTTCGCATTATTATAGAAAACATTTCTAATCTAACAAATTCGTAATTATATCTACGATATTATAAAAAAAATTTCTAAACTAACAAATTCGTATTATATGTACGATATTATAAAAAAAATTTCTAATATAATAAACTCGTATTATATGTACGATATTATAAAAAAAAATTTTTAATCTAACAAATTCGTATTATATGTACGATATTATAAAAAAAAAAAATTTCTAATCTAACAAATTCGTATTATATGTACGATATTATAAAAAAAAAATTTCTAATTTAACAAATTCGTATTATATGTACGATATTATAAAAAAAATTTCTAATACAACAAATTCGTATTATATGTACGATATTATAAAAAAAAATTTCTAATACAACAAATTCGTATTATATGTACGATATTATAAAAAAAAATTTCTAATCTAACAAATTCGTAATTATATGTACGATATCATGGAGAAAATTTATAAAAAAAATTCGTAATGATATGCACGATACTACATAGAAAAAAAAAAATTTGCGATGGAACAAACTGTGTGATTGTATAGGCGATGTTGTAAAAAAAAATTTCTAACGTAACAAAATTCCTAATCCGTATATGCGACAGCGTAAAAATATTTGTAACAACTATATATATATATATATATATACATACATACGTACATGTATACATAAAGAAAAAATTGTAGGAAAATCGTTTTAATCTACATGAATAAATATACCCTATATATAACCAACCATACGTATATTCCAATCTACGAATATCCCTTTAAAAATATTTATAAAACAAAATCTTATATCAATATTTAATATCGAACGTACGACTAAACACACGATAATCCTAATCGCTAATATCAATTTTACCGTTCACAGGAGATCCCGATTTATATCGATCGACCCGCTTTATCGAACCGTAACAAAAAACATACTTAGAGTTGTGAATAATTCTCCCTCTCTCTCTCTCTCTCTCTCTCTCTTCCTTTTTGATTACCTATTAAACCTAACTCACTTATGCTTATAATTTACTAGCACGGAAACGTGACTACGCCCAGTAACTATTTCACGTTCGACTTGAGGAAGAAAAAAAAAGAAAGAAAAGAAAAGAAAAGAAAAGAAAAGAAAGGAATTATAAACTCGTATCGATGATTATTTTTCGATTGCAAGAAATGAAAAAGAAAGAAAAAAAAAAATGGGCAAAAAATAAATTTAAAAAATCGAGATAATCGAGATAATCGAGAGAGAAAGATAGATAAATAATATCGAAATCTTTGGAAGGAAGTAAGAAGAGAAACATCTCTTAGAGTCTCCGGTGTCTCACCTGGATTTCTAACGAGATCAAGGTCGCCGACACGGGAACTGAATATCGAAAGAATAACCAAGATCACGGCCACGCGAAAGCCCAAGTTTCGATTATTTTTTTCACGATCGAGACGAGAACAAACGAAAGAAGAAGGAGAAAAGTAAAGAATCATTGTTAGATCTTCTTATCCATATCTCTCTCTCTCTATCTATCTATCTATCTATCTATCTATCTATCTATCTATCTCTTTCTTACACATCACACACACTTTCTCGTTTCTTTTCACCACTGAACAACACTTATTCTCTTCTATTATTTTTCAATACATACATACATACATACATACACACACACATGTGTATATATATATATATGTGTGTATACATACTTTGTTATATTATTACATTCTCTAATACTTGAATACGAAGGAAGACGAAAGTACAAAAATATCATAGAGACGATCACTTTGAAAATGAATCGCGTCGATTTCAGAT
Source organism: Vespula vulgaris (assembly GCF_905475345.1). Classification (NCBI taxonomy): domain Eukaryota; kingdom Metazoa; phylum Arthropoda; class Insecta; order Hymenoptera; family Vespidae; genus Vespula; species Vespula vulgaris. Next base: position 744,080 of record NC_066587.1, on the reverse strand, counting down.
ATTAAATTTAATTTTTCATATCTTATTTATTATAATGTTATATAAAGAGATATATTATAAGATAATCGAGGATCGTCGATTTTCGAATTTTCGGGTACTTTCTCGAGGAACGAATGTGCGTGTGAGAATAGACCACCGCGAGACGCGAGTGACTACTGATGAGGAACGGAAACGCATCACCATCCAAGACCACTCTCTTCGAATCGTCCTGATCTCCGTTACCTTTCGTTACCGTCCGCAAAGCCCTTCTCCTCACTCTCTCCCGATGGACCACAGACGACGACGACGACGACGACGACGACGACTCTCCTCTAAAACGTTTGTTTTCTCTTTTTTCCTTGTAAATTACTTCTACCTACTTACTTGACTCTAGACGAGTTAATTAATTAGTTATTTATATCGTTCGCGTTTATTACATTGAGATCGAAATAAATTTTCATACTTTTTCGTACATGAAAGTTAATGTTTATATACGTGTGTGTGTGTGTGTGTGTGTGTGTGTGTTTAGTGTATTATATATATATATATATATATATATATATATATGTAATAAATGCATATAATAATATATATATAATATACGTATGTGTGCGTTCAGTGCGATACGAATATGTTTTTACGAATCTTTTTTATTCATTCTTTCGACGATAAAAGTATAAAAGTTATATGAGGTTTTTAGCTTGTACTGTACTTACAATACGATCGTGTCTATTTGATACACTGACCGCGAACCCGCAAATCCCGAAACTTACTTTCATAGAAAGTCACAATCGCTCGAAGAAACAATCCGTTTTCTTCAACGTGCGGTTTCACTTCGCTCGAAAGATAGGTCATCGTTGAGAGAAAATTCAAATATATTTAGAACGTCTTTAAACTTTATATTTTTCTTAAACGTTGTGTGGTTTTCTTGTTGGAACGTTTATCGATTAAAAATTATATTCGATCTTTGTCATAAACTTTTTCTTGCGACAAGTCGATAACGTAGGTTACGTTTTACCGATCTTGATCCGTAATTCGCTCTAGCGGTCAATGGTGGAACTTGAAGATGATATCAATCGTAAGATAAATATCAAAGTTTTCTTCCTTACCGACTAATTAAAACGACAATTATTTTTTATAGGTACCAGGTAGCAGCACGATAATGTTTGCTATAGTGTGTTTAAAAATGATCATAACCCAACCGCTACAGCAAACTGTCAAAAAAGGTTAACGACGAACTTTGTTCGTCCAAGTTCCCATTCGTCGAATGTGTGATAATAATTTTTGTCACGTTCGTACTCGCGTGTTCGCGACAATGTATACAATTTTGAATGAAACAATAATTGATGTACCTTCAACGATATCATTGTTATTTGTTATCGACGTATCGTTGTACCACCTGTAAATGTAGAATTGTTTGAACTCTTACAGTTGAAGTCTGTTTGAGCAAAATCAAAAAAGTAATAATAATTATGAGCGATGTTCAAAAACTTTTTGCTTGCACGTCATCAGGCTGCAATATGGTAAGTTCCTTTGAAGCCGTAAAGATAATTCTTGTGTAAACGCTAGAAATAATATTTGTTCAATTTCTTAGTCTTTCTTCTTCTTTTTCTTAGAGTTTTACCGATGAGGATCATTTAGCGATTCATAGGAAGAAGCACGACATGGTCTTGAATCTTGAAAATAATGGAAAAAATACTGGATTTGTAGGTAAAGGTTTAATGTATTTTAAGACTGCGTTGTCGGATATGCCGATAAACGATATGATACGTTGGCGTTAACGTTTTGTGATATACGTAGCTGATCAAACACCGACTCCGACTAGATTCATTCGTAACTGCGAGGAAGTGGGATTGTTTCAAGATTTACAAAATGTTAATCCGTTCGAAGAGACTTTTCGAAGAGCCGTGGAAGCAAGAAATACCGGAACGCTTAGTGTACCGGGAGAGGTAAAAGAATTCATAGATTATTAAAAATGTTCTAAGCGACGCAATGGCATTAACTTTTAGGTGGAAAGTACGGACGATACTTTGCATACTCCTCACATATTTCCGCATATCGCAGATGTACTGTCGGACGGTACTCACATTCTCTCTGAAACTAACCAGGAATGTTCTACTTCTATAGCAGTCATAGACAAAACTACGTCTAACGAAAGATCTTCTGTGGAAACGCAAACGTGTTCCGATTTAAATTTACATTTAAGCGAGTCTCATCTTATGAAGGAGAATACGCTTACGTCTTCCAAAACCACTGCTCTGCACGCAGAGAGTATTGTTCTGCAACATTTAAACGTGTCCGTCACTCCTAAAAAGATACCTCTACAATCTTCTTCGAAATTGTAAGAAACGGTTCCTTTCCAAAACTTTTTTTCTATGACGGAGCCACGATTAATAATGCTATTAATTGAAACGTTTCATAAAGATCCATAAATGGGGAAGAGGTCGAATTACTGTTGAAAACAGCGGATGGTAAATTGATGCAACTTTCTGCCAATCCAATATGCGAATCTTCCCAAGCGTCCAGCTTATCTCCTTCCCAGGTTTCTACCATCGAACACACAAGACAACAAAGCGTACTCGTGAGATCTGAATTTCCTCGTAACGTGGTACCGGTTATAGAACCGAACAAAGCTCTATCCTCTAAAATGACTTTTGCAAAAATGGTAACGCGTTATCCTTTTTTATCAAAAAAAAAATATATATATACAAATTAATATTAACCAAATTAATAAAGTTATACGCTCTATTTAAATACAGAAATTACAGCAGGTTCTAACGAAGAAGGTAAACGCTATCGAAAACGAGAAATCTCCCGAAGCAATAATAAAACAAAATACCACTTCTCAACCTTATGAAAAGGAAAATCCAAACGAGAGCATCGATCAGCATAAAAAGAAAGAGCTTCTCGAACGTAATCGTGCTAGTTCGATGCGTGCCAGAGCGAAACGGAAAGCTTGGATTCAACATTTACAAAAAACCGTGACTAACGTTAACGAAACTAACGCAGCTTTGCAATTGGAAGTAAAAGCCTTGCGTAACGAATTGACGAGATTGAAGACTCTCTTACTCGCTCACAAGGACTGTCCAATAACGAAAGAGATGGAAAAAGGTATGGGGGGGGGGGGTTGATGAGAAAAAAAGAAAAGAAATTTCAATCTCCATTACAATCTATCAATTTCAATTCCTTATTTTTAATGATTAAGAAAATGTTTATTTTTCTTTCTTTCTTTTTATATATATATATATTTTTTTATATTTTACTTCCAGGCAATGGCGTAGTACTAGGAACTAAAATAATATCGGTGAATACCGATTCGATTGATACTGCGGGATCAGCTAATAATACTCCTCCGATAAAAGCCTTGACAACTTTTGTTCCGGACGTATCGACAAAAAAATTGACCTCGACAACGAAAAATCCAATAATATTGCCGAAGGTCGTTGAACGTCCCGTAACAACGACACCCATTATCACGAGCGGAACTATCGTAAAAAATATCCCTGCGATTAAGTTAGTCGAGGTAACGCATTTTATAGCGGAAAAGGACAACGAGGCGAAACAGCAGCAAATCATGATCGTACAAAGTCCAACCATTAGAAGATCGGACGAGACGATGCAGCAGCCAAGGAGAAAGATCATACGACTGAATCCTAATTACGAGATTAGGCAAACCACGTCGAAAATAACAACGACGACAACGTGAACATATCAACTAAATATTAAATATCGAGTGAATGTTTCTTTATTTTTCTTTTTTTTTCTTTTTTCTTTATAAACAAATTCCAAAGCTATTTAATTCGTTATTATTTTAAAGTGAACTCTCGCGAAGGACGGAGAGAGGAAGGAGAGACGTATGTGTATGTGTGTGTGTGTGTGTATATAAGCTTTGTATATAATATTTACTTAGTTTATTAAATTAACATCGAGAGACTTTCTCTGATCGTTATTAGAGAGTGCATTATATCGACACACAGTGTGCCTGAACTAAACTACTCTTGTAAATATTTTAACTATGCATCTCTGATATAGCCTGGTAGCGTAGAAGTTGTTAACTATTGAGATACAATTCTCTTACCACGTGAAACAACAAAATCATTCGTACGATATTTAAACCAACTGCTGCTTCGTAGAAATTCTCTCTCGGGAAAGAGAGAGAGAGAGAGAGAGAGCGAGAGAGAAATGTGAAGGACAAAGATATATATATAAGTATTTTTTTTACATACATTTATTTATTATAAATAAAAAATATTAGACATCGTTTCGAAAAAATATTCATCGAATTTTATTTATTATTAAACCCTCTCAACTTATAACAACAATAATATTAATACTAATATTAATATTAATAATAATAATGATGATGATGACGACGACGATGATAACGTAATAAATTAACAATAGTAAATATAGTAACAAAGTTTTCAACGATCGAAAATTCCTTGTTAACGATCGCATTTAATAACAAATCTCCTTGACAAAGAAAGACGCGGAGAAGGAGAGACAAGGAAATTCACTAAGTATAAGCAGGATGAGACGGATAGACAGAGAAGTAGAACGAAATATCACAGAGAGAAACAGTCTGCGCGTCTCTTTACATAGTTTTAAGGGAGCATTGTCCTTTTCGTTGAAACTTTGCAAATCGCTTGTTAATAAGTATGATAAGTACGACTAAATGTATTTCGAAAGTTTTACTTTCAGAGAAATCATGTATAATCGTTTAGAGGGACAAAGAGAATAATACTTTATTCTTCTCATTGTTAAGTTGTTTCAGCTGAATGATAGACAGTGAACAGAATGAAATGAAAAATAAAATAAAATAAAAAATTAAGAGATTAACGCGTACAGAAAAATATAACAGACAGACAGACAGAGAAAAACAAAGAGAGAAAGAGAATATAAATATACATCTCTCTCTCTCTCTCTCTTGTTCCTTGTTAACAAGATCTAACTTCGTCCTTCTTCATGGTGTTGTACGTGTCCTCCTGTGCGTATTAACTAGTCTTTCTTCGTCCAATCGCGACGAAGAGGAGGAAGATACGAAGAAGCACGCGCATGGCGCCATTTTACAAAGAGAAGGGGAGGGAGAGAGAGAGAGAGAGAGAGAGAGAGAGAGAAAGAGAGTAAAGCAGGAGTCCTCTTCGAATTTCTCTGTTCACGATGATTCTGTGACCCTCGGGCCCTTATCAGTTCTCCGTCCAGTCGTTTAACGATTGTACACCGGACAGGAGAATGATAAGGGGCTTTGGGCACGCGTTTTATTTCCCAAACGAACCGCAACACGTAAAAAACCGGAAAGAACCCGAAGCTGCGTATGTGTGCGTGTACGTTTCTCTCTCTCTCCACATCGACGACGATTATGACGAATCCAACTATTCCTTCCTCATCCTGCTGCTGGAACCTGTAAAAAAGAAAAAAGAAAAGAACGACGAAATCGAATGAAATATCGAATAACTATCTATCTGATGGATTTAGTTATTATTATTTTTGTTTTCTTTTTGTAGAGTACGATCTTTAATTTCTTGTCATTTTATCTTGTTATTACAAATTTTGCCCGTTCGAAGGATAATTTCAAGAGGGACAAAGTGATTCTCTCTTTCTCATTCTGTCTCTATATCTCTCAATGATATATTACCGTAACTCACGTTCAAAGCATAAGGTACCAGCTGAGCGTGTGTGAGTGAGTGACGAGTGAGTGAGTGAGTGAGTAAGAAAGAGAGAGAGAGAGGAGACATCTATCGTATTATCGGTTACTTTGTAAATATTGTCAATGTCTTTCCTATATACAGATAAGACGCGTAGCCGATAACAGTAAATAAACGAACGTAGGTTACGTGCATGCGTAACGTGTATTCGAATTTCAGGAAATTCTCCCTCAAATATACAATCAAACAATGTACATAACCTACGTAACGTTCTCTCTCTCTCTCTCTCTCTCTCTCTCTCTCTCTCTCTCTCTCTCTCTCTCTCTCTCTCGTCTTTATCGATAACATTTTTTTCAAAACACTATCGGTAAAACAGTTTTTATAATATTGTTATTTTATAATATGTATATATTTTTTTTATTAACTTTTATTTTCTCGTTTACTCTATCTTTCTCTCTCTCTCTTGAGAACGATGTAGTCAGGTCGCCATGGGTCAAGCGTACGAAAATAGAACGACGAACGGGTGCAGGTGCCCGAATTTTACATCCCTGAGATACACACACACACACGTCGAATATGTATGTGTGTTTGAGAGAGAGAAAGAGAGAAGAAACTTATACGAATCTCACGAAAATTTAATGTGGCCTAGACAGCAGCAGCAGCAGCAGCAGCAGCAGCAGCAGCAGCAACAGCACAGCAACAGCAATAGTAGTAGTACTAGTATATTAGTACTAGCAGTAGTAGTAATAATAACACTACTAATAATTGTTTAGTAACAATAGTCTAGTAGTAACAATACTAGTAATAATATTATTGACAATAATAGACGCATCAAAGAGAGTATCGTTGTTTGTGAGAATATCAAAGACAAAGATCAATTAAATGGTATTATTATTCAGCGTGAATCTTATCGTAAAAGACACCATCACCAGCACCATCATCATCATCATTATCATCATTATCATCATCATTACTTCTACCACCACCACCACCACTATCACCATTAGTGCACAAGCTACGTTGTCGCTGGTTTAAAGTGATAAAAACGATTCGAAACGTCACGTCATTCGTTCGTGAAACATCTCTTGTCGAAAATCTATAATGAGTACACTAGTAGAACGATGATCCGTACTTTCTCTCTGTTTGTCCGTCTATTTCTGCAAATACTGAAATCGACCGACCTTATTTTTATAACCGTACGAAATCTTTCAAAATGGCGAACTTGGTACGTACGCGTACGTTCGCGAAAAATCTCATTCTTAATACAGAATAAGGGAATGGAAAGTAACGTTGGATGTGCAAAAGTTCCTAGGTGATATCGAAAATCGATTGCTCTTAATTTTCAAGAATATTTTCGGGCCAATATTTCTCTCTTTCTCTCTCTCTT
>NC_066587.1:727069-732069 GCF_905475345.1 Vespula vulgaris | reverse complement strand
GAGAGAGAGAAATAATATCCGAGAAAACACGAAACGAAACGAAGTTACACGGACGAGGTACGGCGCGCGACTGACTCGCTCGTTCGCCTTCGCCCGGCTTCAAGCACTGCTGTGTGCTGCTACTTGGTGGGGGGTCAGCTTCTATCCTCCCCACCAAAGCATCACCATCATCATCGCCACCAACATCACCCCACCACTGCTCTCCTTCGTCGTCTACCGCGACGCGCGTGCCCTCTACGCGCCATCTTTGAACTCGTCTTACTACACGTCTTCATTCTATTATTATTATAGTCCTTTTTTCCCTAACGGTCACTCTTTCTTTCTTTCTTTCTTTCTCTCTCTCTTTCTCTTTCTTTCTATTACATTCCACCTCTCTCTCCCTATCTCTTGCTCTTTTTTCTCTTTCTTTTTTCTTTCATCTTTCTTCTCGTACGAGCTTACGCTTCCTAACCTATCTTTTTTTACCGTTCTCTCTTTCTCTCTCTCTCTCTCTCTCTCTCTCTCTCTCTCTCTCTCTCTCTCTCTCTCTCTCTCTCTCTCTCTCTCTCTCGTGTTCTCTAGGAAACATAAGAGGAGGGAAGGGAAAGGAAAAGAGTAGAACGCAAACACGAAAGGACGCGAATAAAAAGAGAGAGAGAGAGAGAAATGATGATGATGATGATGATGATGATGATTATGAAGAAGAAGAACAAGAAGAAGAAGAACGGTGCAGAATTTTAGATGCAGAGTAAGAGAAAGAATGGAGGAATAGGGGAGAAGAAAGGGCGACCGGCCCCGTGTCGTAAGAATTTCGCAGGACCCTCGTCGTTCTCGTCTTCCTTCTATTCCTTACATTTATTCTTACCCTCCGTTTGTCCTCCACTCCCTTCCACATACACACACACACACATCATACAATTCCACTCTATTTCTTGTCCTGACCATCGAGAGGAAACCTGGAGAGCTGTAAACCAAGAACCAAGGGTACTAACTCTACGTATATATACATAATATATATATAGATGTATGTATGTATGTATATATGTATGTATGTAGATGATTTTTTTTTTCTAAAAAGAAAAGAGCCATACGAATATTTTAATCAGCATCGTAGATGAAATTTAACTTACGAAACGTAATAAAATTAAATACGCTGTGTGTGTGTGTGTGTAAAACGAAATCTATATAATTTCTTTGAAAAGAAGACGTAAGTACGTATGTACTTACGGACATCGCATCGATCCTTTTTCCCCAAACTAAAATATGACGAAGAAGAAGAAGAAGAAGAAGAAGAAAGTTGGCAGAGTCTTTATTCGTAGAGGAAAGAGGTTTCCTCTCGTTGAAGAAAGAGAGAGAGAGAAAGAGAGAGAGAGAGAAATGAGAGAAAAATTTATAAGACAATTTCGTTGAGTTAGAAGAAGGAGGAAAAAGAAGAAGAAAAAGAGGGTCTCTCTCTCTCTCTCTTTCTTTCTCTCTGCGTTGAGTTAAAACATCTCAGTGAGGTAAAAAGTCAAACGAAAGCTCGTCGGAGTTGTTACCAACGCCTCGACTATGAAATGAGCGAGAGAGAGAGAGAGAGAGAGAGAGAGAGAGAGAGAGAGAGAGAGAGAGAGAGAGAGAGAACGATATCAGAGCAAAAGGAGCAAGGGGTTGGTCCTGGCGTTAGCACCAAATTAATTCCTCCAACGGAGGAAAAGAGAAAAAAGAGAGAGAGATAAACAGAGAGAGAGAGAGCAAGGGAGTGTAAAGAAGGACGGGAATTCTCCATTACCGAGCAAAGAGTGAGACGAGCATGCCCGTAAAGTGCGAACCGTCTTAAGAAGAATTCTCAGGTACGTTTGTCTCGCTAAAACTCCAACTACTACTACTACTCTACTACTACTATCTACTATCACCATCACCAATATCAACACCATCGCCATTGCCACCACCACCACCACCCTCTCCATCCAGTTCTCTTTTTCTCTTTCTAGGAATTACTACAGCTAGAGACAGCCTTACGATTTACGAGACGAACGAATCCCGGTGAAGTCGGTGTTCTCAGGACTTTACGTTTATTCCGTGAGAGGGACTGTAACACAAAAAATTATTTGCCCGATTTTTTCAAGAAAAATTTCATGTGTGTGTGTGTGTGTGTGTGTGTGTGTGTGACATCCTGTACTTCTTTTTATTCGTTTTTCTTTCTTTCTTCTCTTTTCTTTTCTTATGTTCGTTCGTTTATTTATTTTTCTTTTTTTTTTTGTCGAAAATACTTACTTCCGGTTCATGTTGAAAATTCAGGTTGAGATCAAGGGAAAGGAAAGAATTCGAAAAAAATAGATAGATAGATAGATAGATAGATAGATAGATAGATAAATAGATAGAATGAACAAAAAAAAAGAGAAGGAAAGAGAAGGAAAAGAAAAAAGAAAGAGGAAGGAAAATATATAAGTCTGACGATGGTTCGCACGTGTTCGCACAAAAGACCGACTTCCAAGTACTCGATGGTATTCCTCCGATTCTTCAACTATGGTCATGGCCTGACTGATCCGTAACTGTAACCTTCAGGTCCATGTCGGTCGGTTCAAGTTGTCTTCTTTTTCTTCTTCATCTTTTTTTTCTCTTCTACTTCTTCTCGAGTTCTGCAAGGAAAAGAAACGCTTTGTTAGAAGGAGACAGAAAAATATGAGAGAAAGGTGATGGTACTACATTTGAAATAAGATAGAAATTCTAGAATAATGGGAGAAAAGAGAAAAGACCTCTCTCTCTTTCTCTCTCTTTCATAATAATTGCAAAAGTGAGAGGTTTTTAATTTCGTACTAATAGCTTTCCATCGACTAAGTGAAAAGAAGGAAGGAGTTATAATCCACGACGAGAAGGATGACCTTCTTCTCCATTTATCCATCTCTCTCTCTCTCTCTCTCTCTCTCTCTCTCTCTCTCTCTCTCTCTCTCTCTATCTATCTATCTATCTATTTCTTTCTTCTTCCATCGATGGAAAGATCTTAACGAGACACCATTTTTGTCTCGCTCTGACGCGTACGTACTTACGTCCTCGGCAAACTTTCGCGATCTCTCGTTTATGACCAAAAATATACTTCGACCTCAAACTCGATAACATTTATTTACATTACGAGGAAAGTAGAATTCGAAGTAAATAGTAATACATCGAAGGGATAATAGTAGCGTAGCAGCAGTAGTAGTAGTAGTAGTAGTCGTCCATTGACTGGCGCTTAAAGAACTTTCTCTCAAAGGATTTGTAGTAAATATACGTGTAAGTTGCTATTCGAAGGATGAAAAAAGGAAAGGAAAAAAAAAAGAAAAAAAAAAGAAAGAAAGAAAAAAGGAAAGAAAGAACCCTCGAATTCCGAAGGAAGAAACACGGGCAGAGACGACACATTGAATTCACCATGGAAACGCCCCCATAGGATCAATCGTGTAATAGTATTTACTAACTTCAATTTTCGAGCATGTAAATAATAAGTTAATTGTCCGTACGAATACGGGTTACGAGTCAGCGATTAAAAAATTACTCGATAGTTTTTGTTCGGTTGATTAAACTTTCTCCTTCTCACTTTCTTCTTCTCCTCACTCTTTTCATTTTAGAATAAAAAGAATTTTAAACACATCATCTCTACAAAATCAAGCACATTCTCTCTCTCTCTCTCTCCCCCTTTTTCTAACAGAAAAGTATACCAAGCATTTTCCATGGTGGTTAAAGAGAAAGAGAGAGAAAAGCGGGTCGCAGTTAACGCGTAGGAGGGTCAAGGTTACTGCTTTCGAGGCCCCATATGCGCCCTGCACGTGTTCTCTCTCGCCATATTCTCCCTTCCATCCCTATCTCACCCTCTCCTCTCCTTCTTTTTTCTCTTTCCTTTCCTTCCTCCTATTCCTCTTTCACCCTCTTTATTTTTCTCTTCTAGTTCCCTCCTCATCCCTCGGAAACCGTCCACATGTACGGGGAGAGAGAGATAAAGCGGTTGTTTCATGGACGGTCCATCCCCTCTCTCTCTCTCTTTCTCTCTCTTTTTCTCTCTCTTTTCAACCTGACCCATCCTTTTCTATTTACACGACCGTGCGATATTCCCTCTCTTTCTTCTTCTCCAGGGATTTCCCGATGACCCAACCGTTTTGATTATCCATCCTGGCGGGACAACTTCGAGCGGACATCCTGTGTGGATTTAATGGCGAGAGAACGCAAGCCCCCAACTATACGAAACGGATCACTTTTATAGAAAATGATCTACGTGCTCGTTAAAAGTTTTCCTAAAAGTATTACTTTTATATATATATATATAGGTATATATATATATATATATTATATATATATTTATTGTCTATTGTGACAACGGACTTAGCCGAATGAGAGAAAAATCGATAAGGAAGATACTTTGATTACCAAAAAATTTATATATATATATATATATATATATATATATATATATATTATTCGTGGTATATTTTTTAGTATACATACATACATACATACATACATACATACATATATGTACACACATATATATATATACTTATTTAAATAAAACTGCAATCTTATCTTTTTTTTACGAATTATTTCTTCGTCGATTTTAGCAGTCTCATCGTTCTCTCTCTCTCTCTCTCTCTCTCTCTCTCTCTCTCTCTCTCTCTCCAGGGGAATACGAATTTTGTAGCTAATGATGCGCGGATTTGGTAATCCCGAGACGACATCGACGACGACGACGACGACGACGTTGTCGCCATTGCTCTGATTACGGTAAGAACCGAAGGAGATGATAACGATAATACCGATTTCCCAAGTCGATACGTTAATGAGCCTCGCCCTTCTTATGGCTTTTCGCACCATTGAAACGCCTTCGGCGTTTTATAATATCGAACGAGATAAAAACTTCGAGACCATTTACTTCCGTAGAGATAATATATTTCCAGAAGATTATTATAAATTTCCTGATAAGAAAATGATAAGAAAAAATACTACTGAGAAATTTAATATTATTACATATGATATAATACTAAGCGAGCACACGCGCGCGCCTTTCTCCTCTT
>NC_066587.1:700000-726569 GCF_905475345.1 Vespula vulgaris | reverse complement strand
GGCTAATTGGGAAAATTCTCGAAGAAGCGTAGGGTATTAGTCTCGGCTTCTTTCGTGCTTCGCCAATGAAACATCGAACGAACGAACGAACGAAAGAAAGAGAGAGAAAGAAACAGAGAAAGAAAGTTTCCATTGCGGCGAAACGCTTGTTTCGCAAACTTCCGATTGCAACTTTTCAAATCGCTTTCGTTTTATTCTCTCGTTCGATGTGAGAGACGAGAGACATCAAAAACATAAATAAATGTAAAGAGAGAAAGAGAAAGAGAGAACTAAAAAGGGGAGAGGGAGAAGAATTTTTAATCGAACCTTCGATCCATTAACCCCTCCTCTCCCTTCTCTCCCCTCTTTCTCCCACCTTCGCCACTAGAAAACGCAATAAAAACGTTCTGTGCAATGCTTGCAATATCCCGCCATGTTGACACTCAGTAAATTTCCGGATTACGCGTGTATAATCAATCGATTTTTTTTTCTCTTTTCTCTTATCAAAATTTTGCGACACTATCGGATTTAACCTTTTCAAAGAGAAGGAGGAGAAGAAGGAGGGGAAGAATGTACTGCGCCATGTTAGTTGTCCCCTCCCCTATTCTATCCTCCTCTCCAATCTCCCGAGGCGTTACAACAAATTTTGGTGACTCTCCAAAATCAAAATATTAAATTAATTATATCGCGATAAGGCAATACATTTATATTATCTCGCATCGACTTGTGCAACGAGAAATAAAATTCGATCGCGGTCGAATAAATTATAGATATAAAAGTGATATAACAGAAGATGTATAAAATTAAATTAATTATGTAATACAAATTATTTGTGATATATATATGTGTGTGTGTGTGTGTGTTATGTATCGCGAACACACGTCGTTATAACGAGGATAAGAATTATATTAAATCGAGTTCAATTAATTAATAATTGCAAAATTTATTCGATAACGAGAAAGAGAGAGAGAAAGAGAGAGAGATAGAAAGCGACTTATTATATATTAACCATTTCTTACAAAGAACCCTTTATTCGGCCCTTTGTATATAATACATACATACATACATACATATACGGTAATGAAAGAGAGGGTTGAAAGAATCGATTATTCCCAATAGAACAAAAAAACAAAAGAAAAGAAAAGAAAAAAGGAGTAACAGAAATATAGTTAGAAGGAATTTTCCCTCTTATTGCGGATCGTTCTTGAGAATGGAAAAGTACAGTAGAACGATATACGTCGACGATACGGAGGGGGTGGCGGCGAAGGTGGAGGTGGAGGTGGAGGTGGAGGTGGAGGTAGAGGCGGAGGCGATGATGGCGACGGCAACAGGTAAGCCTCACATCGTTACTGGCTGTTCGCATAAGTTAACGCGAACTCGCGTTAGGAATCCGACTAGGAATGCGATTACGTATGTAAATTTGTGTAATGGACACGGACATCATAGTCACACGTCATTGTGACCCTTTATTCTTGCGTATAAGGGGTCAGAGTAAGATTTCCTCTTTCTCCTCCACCTCCATTAACTCGGGTTTGAAAAACGCGTTCACGATTATCGCCCTGGGTGATATATCTTTTTTTTTTCCTTTTTCTCTCTCTTTTTTTTTTTAAACCAATTACTCTTTACCCGTGGGGATTTTTCGCGCTAATTTTTTTTTTTCATTTTTTTCCCTTCCAATCATAGACTACATCATGCCTACACATGATGCTTGTGTAATTTTTTTTTTTTGATTCACCTAGAAACTTTTGACCCACCCTATGTATAATAGGGTGCGCGCGTGTATATATACATCCAAGTAGATATATATATATATATATATTTGGATGAAAACTTATACCCAACTATGCTTGGATTCACCGTTATCCAATAATATCATTCTCGGCAATCCAATTTCGAGAGTCGAACTTTGCATTTATAGCAAAAAAAAATAAAAAAAAATAATAAAAAATAAAAAATAAAAAATAAAAAATAAAGATAAAGAGAGAAATAATCTTTGCTAGAAGAAAATATAAAATATATCGAAAACAAGTTCGATTTCTCTATAATAAATTTAATGATAACGAAAAAAGAAAGAGAAAGAGAAAGAAAAAGAGATGTACATATCCTTGTAAAGCATTTTGCTTTTCTGGCAGGATCCAAAGAAAGAGAGTTAGAGATAGAGATAGAGATAAAAAAAAGAGAAAAAAAAAGAGAGAGAGTTCATCGTCGTCATCGTCTTCGTCGTCGTCGTCCTCGTCGTAATATAGCCAGTGGCGTTAAGTAAACTCTAGAGCCGAACCGCCGCGGTTAATGGATTCAGGAACACTCCTCGGTCCATTCGAGTATGCAAAGCGGAGGCAAAAGCAAACTGAGTCGTGCTACGACCCGATAACACCCTACCTACACCAACGTGACGATTCTTCCTCCTTTCAACCCACCTTCTCCCCCAACTCACCTCGTCATCAAACCCCCCCCCCCCCCTCTCTCTCTGTCTGTCTCACACTCTTTTCTACTTGCTACGAACTAAAACGAACGTAGGCATTTAACGATCGGATAAACTTTGCCTAATCAGATTACTCCACTTTCGGCTTTCCTCCCTCTTTCTCTTTTCCTCATACCCTCCTCCTCTGTCCTCTCTCTTTCCATCACTCTTTCTTTCTTTCTTTCTTTCTTTCTTTCTCTTTTTCGTATCGACCTTTCGAAGACGCTCTCAGAACAAAGTCCGTCTGTTTCTCGTTCCGTTCGTTCCATCCGTTCCCTCGTTCGAGTCAGTCGTCACTGCATGCCAGTGTAGAAAAATTATCGTTTCCCACGAACGGACTCCTTATCTTATCAATGAAAAAGTTCAAAAGTCTCCCGGAGGTCGGTCCGTAGCAAATACCTACCACTCGTCGCAATCGGCAAAGTCCTAAGTGAAATTTTTCTATTCTCCTTTAACATTTATTATACCCAACGAATCGATTATTACAACTTCCTGTGTGTATACACACACATACATACGCATACACATTTCTCTTTTTATTCTTTCAGATAGAATTTATTTGAACATTAGCTATGAGTTTATCTTAATATAAATTATATACGTAGACGATTACATCGTCGCAATAACGAATTCATTGGATCGAAAATAATTAAAGGTGATGATGATATTACGTGGTTCATCTTTTATATATATATATATACACACATATACATATATATATGGATATAGATATACATACGTATCAGCTTTGAGTAAGACAAAGAACATAGTAATCTACTTAAAACTATTATCCTCTTTGTCTCGAAGATATCAATGAGTTAGCTCTACGTCCCACAGTTCACGAATGATAAACATAACGCGTTGTAGAGAACACACATATACATACACGACGGAGAAGGAAAAAGCTATAACAATAAATAATGTCGCCTTGATATATATAACCTTGTAAAAATGTCGTCCAAACGCGGAACGGATATTTCGGCACGTTTTCTACGAATTCGAAGAAGTACGTAGTCGTACATATATACACAGATACTACATAGAAAAGAGAGAAAGAGGGAGAGAGAGAGAGAGAGACAGAGAAGTGAGAGAGAAAGAGCACGTGTTACGGATAACAGTGTCTCTCATCCAACAATTGCCTTATCTATTTTGCTGAGTCTGCGAGTTTTCTGACCTAACGTAATAATAATGAAAACAACAATAAAAAAGAGATACAACAGAAATAAAAAAAAGAAGGATATAAAAAACTAAACGATAGATCGATCGTAAAAGAAACACGGGGTAAGATAAGGTCAATGTTTTTGGGACGGGTAGATGACGAGAGAGAGAGAGAGAGAGAGAGAGAGAGAGGAGAGAGAGAGAAAGAGAGACCGGTTGCCAAGACAACCATAGAGATGAGAGAGAGAGAGAAAGAGAGAGAGAGAGAACATAATAGTTCTCTCTCTTTCTCTCTCTCTCTCTCTCTCTCTCCCACACACGCACATACACACACCTTACACACATACCCATAACACACAGAGCATCCCTTCGACTACTAGCTGGACAGAGGGTTGGTTTGAACACGGAGTGATGTTAATTGCACTGCTACCGCCAGAAGGCAATATGTATTCGTGTACAAAGAGCTCGCGCGCGCAACAGAGCAGACAGAGAAAGAGAATACACAGAGAGAGAGAGAGAGAGAGAGAGAGAGAGAGAGAGAGAGAGAGAGAGAGAGAGAGAGAGAGAAGCAAGGGAGAAGAAGAGGGTGGATGCAGAGTACAAACGGTGCCTCGTAAAATGCCACCCCCGAGGCGGAAAAGTAACGCACTAAGTACGACGAGGAGGTGGTAGTGGTAGAGGAGGTAGAAGGCTGATAAAGAAGTGGGCTAACTTCGGCACGCTAATATCGTGACGTCCCGTCGAGTGAAATGCTACGAGGAGGAGGAAGAAAAGAAGGAAGGAAGGAAGGAAGGAAGGAAGGAAGGAAGGAAGGAAAAATAAGTAATCTTATGAAAAAAGAGTTCGATAGAATTTAATACTATCTATCGATTATGGCCCATCGACTTTACTTTGTAAAATTTTGTTCGGTTTTCTTTCGGTTCGTATATGATCGATCGGATTTTTTTTTTTTTATCGATCACCGTCGAAACTTTTCAACTTTTGATCTCTTTTATATATGTATGTATGCATGTTTCTATGTGCGGTTGATTTATGTATCTTTTTATGCGCGTGTGTGTTCGTTTTTTCCTTCTATCGGCAATCAAGAGTTTATAGCATGTGATATTTGTTGAATAAAAAAAAATATATCTATATTAGAATAATAATAATAATAAGAAGAATAATAATATGGGTATGTTAACTGCGCGTAAGAAAACTCTGATACGTATAGATCGATTTATATTAAACGGGTTACGGTGAAAAATGACTTGAGTGAAGTATGATACCATTCTTTCGGAAGTATCTTCTTTCTTGAGAAATTTTGATTAAGAAAATTAGTAGAAACTGGAGACAACGGTAAAGAGAAAATAACAAATGCGTAAACTAAAAATGCATCTATGTGATAAAGCACGCGTTTATTTGTATCAAACGAGTTAGGGTTAAAACGTTCGACTTCTTTTACAAGATCTGCATTCTTTTTTTTTTCTTCTGTCAAGAATTAAAAAGTTAACGTAGTGTATTAGAAAAAGTAAGTAAATTAATTAATTAATTAATTAATTAATTAATAATAATAATAATAATATAGTTCATCGACATCGACGAGGTACGTTGAAAAAAAGCGAAAGAGAGAGCGGTAGAGAGGGAAGGAAGGAGAGAGAGAGAGAGAGAGATACAATCGAAGCAAAGTTTAACGAGTTGGAAGCTCGACTTTAAAAGCACGTAGGGTCGCAGTCGAATCGTATGTGATTCGATACACAGAACGAGACAATTGCGACTCATCTTTTCATTCGTTGGTAAATGAACGACTACGAGTGCGGTTGAAAAGTCGCAGAGAGAAAGAGAGAGAGAAAGAAAGAAAGAGCAGCGTGTACATGAGATCGGTAAAGAGAAAAAGAGAGTGAGAGAGAGTGAGAGAGAGAGAGAGAGGAAGAGTTAGTTACTACGGTATAGTAAAAGCTATAGACGCCTCTCGAACTTTAACCCTTTAAAAGTTTAGCCCATTAGAGATACTCGACCAAGTCATCGGAGTCTTAACGTTTGATCCGTCAAACGTGTAGCCAAAGTTTCTCGGATGTTACGCTTAAAACATTTTCGTTTTGCTTTGAATTAGATAGTAAACCACAAAACGAAGAAGAAAGAAAGAAGAAAAGAAAAAAAAATAAGAAAAAAGGAAAAGAAATTATTATTACAATCATCATCGTCATAATAATAATAATTGTTATTGTTACAAATGATAACGTAAAAAATAACGCGTAAATTTGTCGAAGCGAAGAAAAAAAGAAAGAGAGAGAGAGAGAGAGAAAGAGAGAAAGTACGAAGAGGATATATTCGAGACGGACATTTAATTCGAATCAATGACGCACTTCCTTTCTTCCCTTGACTTCGGAGGATAAAATGAGAATAAACTATGTAGACATTAGGCATGCGAGTTTATAGGAAAGATTTAGGATCATCCGTGCCCTCCTTTTCTCTTTAACACAGAGAAAAGATAAACAGAGGAGAGAAAAAAAGAGAGAGAGAGAGAGAGAGAGAGAGAAAGAGAAGAACAGTAGTATCGAAGAAAATTTATACGTCGTCGCGATTGTTCCTACGATAAAACCGAATTATGCATTACCCCAAAGATAAATCGTATTCGTGTGTACGTGCATCACGTCACACTGTACCATATCACGAACGAGTAGTAATACTCTTGTTCAGATACATACATCGTATGTTACACACACAGCAGCAGAGTAGCAGACACACTTTGTTTTGATCGATCTTCTCCTTGGACGGAAGAGTACGTCATCGTAAGAGAGAACTTCCGATTCTCTCGACGTTCTTCTTTCAGTCCCCTCAACTCGACTCACCACCTCCATCACCAATCCCCAATCGTTTTCAAAAGGTACGATCAAACAAACGCGCAAACACGTACGCGCGAATACACGTACATAGATGGTATATATACGTTGGTTGGAAAAAGAAGACCACCACGAAGTCTTGATAAAGAGTACGGGCGATGAGAGAAAAACAATCTTGGTATGTAGTTGGTGGTTCCTTTTGTAGATTAGAACGTCGTTCGTATCGGTGTTGCTCCGAGAGGACACGTAGGAAATAAGATGTCGAGTAGTGACGTCACTCGAGCGATTCTAACATCCCCCAGTAGCAGAACTGGCACAGCAGCCAGCAGCAGTCAGCATCTGTCTCTCTCTCTCTCTCTCTCTCTTTCTAGCTGTTCCTTTCTTCCTCCTCGAAACTCTCGTATGTCTGTTGCAGCAGCAGCAGCAATGCAAACAACCCCATCGTGTGGTCGTTATGAGGCAACATCGCGCAAATATATTCCTGGCCTCTCTTTCGGTCATAGCGTAATGTTGAAAACGAGCGAGAATGATAGAGAGAGAGAAAGACAAAGAAGGAGAGAGAGAGAGAGAGAGAGAGATGCAAAGCTGGTCCCAACATGGCCGTCGTTGAGCGATAACGGCCCACTGATAAGGGCTTACCCTCTCTCTCTCTCTCTCTTCGACGCTTTAATATCTCTCCTGCGCGCCTGCCTTTTTAATTATCTCTCCAACGATAATAGGCGGCGGTCTCCATGCTTCGAGTTTTCGAGGATAAACGTGAAACAGGGAAGGCAAGAGAGATGCTTAAAGATAGACGAAAGAACAGTGGAGAAAGAAAAAGAGAGAGAGAGATGCAAAGGAAGCATCTTCCTCAAAACGTGAAACGTTATGACGAGTTGTTAAATATTCATTCCCTTCGATATGATTTTACGAACGACACACGAACGCACAAATTCGATGATAAATTCTTCGCGTAAGATCGATAAGAATCTCTTCTACCTGCTCTCCTTATCTTATAATACTCGAAGACAACAGATTCTATACGAGAAATTCTTTATAATACAAGAGAACGATTTTATCTTTGCTTTTTTCTTTATTTTTTTTTCTCTCTCTAGAATTTCACATTTTCCCTTGAACCTTGTCACTTCCATTTCCGATAAACCTTTTTTTTTCTTTCTTTTTTTTTCTTTTTTCTTTTTTTTTCTTTCGAAGAAACGACACAAATCCTAATCGGCAGAGATATATCGCAATAATAGCTTCGCTAGTCGTTCTCGCGTGTGCGTTAGACGTTAGAAAAATTTTTTTCTTCTTTTTTTCTTTCCCTCTCCCCACCCCATCCTCCCACGACCTCTCTCTCTACCTTCTACGATCTCACATCGTTAAAAAACGACCACTTTGTCGTCCTTCCTTCCTTCCTTCGTATCTACCTTCTTCTAAGAAGGACATTCGTTTCTCGAACTAAAAGCAGTATCGCGTAAGCTTCTTAACTTGGACCATTTTCTGTCTTTTTCTTTCGTTATGGTATATACCATAACGATATACGACGAGAGAGAGAGAGAGAGAGAGACGACTCTATTAACTATTCTTCCCTCTTGTTTACGCTTAAAAGACGCGATGATATCTTTTAAATCATTGGATCTAAACCGCTGTTCATTTAACTCGAGTTTCAATTAAGCTATTTATCTTAGTTTCGATCTTAGACATATCTCTACGTTTAATCGAATCAACGAAAAAATAAATTTACAATTCCGAACGGTGTTAATTTTCTATATTGTTTTAATTGTAATGTATCGAATTAATTACGTGTATATAATTACGTATATAAAAAGAAAAAATATAATATATATATATATATATATATATATATATATATATATATATATATATATGCATATAATTTTTTTCTTTAGCAAATTTTTATCGACATTTTAGAAACGTTCGATTTGTTCGTCGACGTTCATACTCGAACGATCTTATTTGGATCCTTATTGATTCTATCAATGAATTATGAATCAATGAAAATTATTAATTTTTATTACAATACAAATTAAAATTAGTAAATTATTAATTATTAATCTTTTTTGACGACATGTTGTCCGCCACATATTCCTCCTACTTCGTCGTGTTTGTTAGATAAATTTTTTATCGACGTTTTAGATATGTCTCATCTACGAGATAGGAAACTAAGTTCGTCAAATACGTTCGAGATAAGTTAGTTTTATCTCTTAAAAGACTTGTGTGTCAGTCAAAGCTTTCAACTCTCTCTCTCTCTCTCTCTCTCTCTCTCTCTCTCTCTCTCTCTCTTTCTTCTCTATGTTATCTCTCTTCTTTTGTGTCAGTAATAGGATCGTCTATTCTAGTCACAATAAAAAACATTTTTTTAAGGGTTGCTTTCTCTGTATCTGAGAAGAGGAATGAACGAGAAAGAGAGAGAGAGAGAGAGAGAGAGAGAGTTAGTACGGAAGATTTTATGAGAAATGCTGTAGCATCCGTGAATATCTTGTAGAATTAGAGAAAGAGAGAGAGAGAGAGATGAGGTGAGAGAGTGGGCAGAGGTTGCATTCACTAGGAACACAATATGGCATGATCGTGCTCGTGGCAGTGAGTCTCGTAAATAGAGTATTCGTTTTACTCTGCCTGTCGTGTCTATTATACGTGTATGTGTGTATGTGGCTCGCGCGCACGTACTTTATACTATTTCCAAGTGGTCGCGTTTAAAAACTCGTCAAAATGAATGCACGTGCGTCGTCTCCAAATCAAACGTAGGAACTTCAAAGTTTTTCTAATTTTCTATATAACACAGTAGTAATAGTAGTAGTAGTAGTAGTAGTAGTGGTATACTCGTTTTTGTTTGCAAGAAAATTCATGACTCTATCAAAAACATTTCTAAGAGTCTTGGATCAAAAAAGAAAAAAAAATGTGAGTGTGCGCGTAACGCGTGCGTGTGGGTGTGTGTGAGAGAGAGAGAGAGGGCTTGCATTTTTTCTGTTTAATGAAAGAACAACAAGATGGCGAGAAAGGTGGGAGATAAGAGGGAGCGGAGGTAAGAGGTAAAGTCGATAGATATCGAAGATAGAAAAACAGTAACAAAAGAAAGTGGAAATTATCGATAATATCGATAATACAAGTCAGATACTTGAGAGAGAGAGAGAGAGAGAGAGAGAGAGAGAGAGAGAGAGAGAGAGAGAGAGAGAGAGAACTAATTCGAGCCGACACACCACGGGGCAGTAACTTCAGAACAATGCTATTAGCCGTTGAGATATCAAGGTGCTAACTTTCAAGATACTAATAAAAGGATGTGTGTGTGTGTGAGAGAGAGAGAGAGAGAGAGAGAGAGAGAAAGAGAGATGGAGAAAGAAAGAAGGAAAAAGAGAGGATGAAAGAAGAAGAAGAAGAAGAAGAAGAAGAAGAAGAAGAAGAAGAAGAGGCAGTACTCCTGTTTCAGGCTTTGTCTCGGCGTTATTAACTTCCCATCGACCTTTTACTCCTAACAGAGCTTAATTTCGCATCTCGCGGAGACGATTAGGCTGTCGCAACGCGTTTAACACGAAAGGAAGATCGAGGTAAGGTTCTCGAAAAAGGGTAAGAGAAAGAGAGAGAGAGAGAGAGAGGTAGAAGAAAAGAGAGGATATCCGAGTCCAGCGGCTTAAGAGGCGTCGCTCTGACTTTTCGCCAAAGTCCTCTGGACTTTCCAACCATTAGTTTTTATTGGACCGTCGAGAGCGATAGCGTCTCTCCTTTTCTCCATCGTTATGTCTCTTCTCTTTGGTAGCTTAAGCAGTAGCAGCAGCAGCATCAGTAGCAGCAGTAGCACTACTCTACCACTACCATGACAACGACGACGACAACGACGACTACCATCATCGTCCGACCATCGGAAACAGCAGGGTGTTGCTAAATCGCGAAGTCTCTGTCTCTCTCTCTCTCTCTCTCTCTCTCTCTTTCTGTCGTGAAAAGACGCTTTAGCTGCTTATGGTAGACGTGACACGCGGGTGGAAAGCGTCCTCCTCGTCCTCGTCTTCGTCTTCGTCTTCGTCGGCTCCGAAAGCTTCGGGGAAAGATGATCAAGATGACTGTCAAAGGGGAAAGGAAGAAATGGACGCGACAGCCGCGCCAACGTAGAAAGAGAAAGCCGTTGAAAATGTTAGACGAAGGGGTTGCTTGATGGAGAGAAGAAAATCTCTCTCTCTCTCTCTCTCTCTCTTTCCTTCTTCCTCGCTATACTTTTCTCGTGACACGTCCGTAACCATTACCAAGGACGAAAACTGAACGAAGATGGAGAGAGAAATGCATAGAAGAAATTTATTTCCATTTCTTCGATACTCTATTACGTCCTTCTCTCAAGATTGTCTACTTTTATTTCGGAGAAAAGAAAAGTGTATTTGAAAAAAATCCTTTCTTTCTTTCTCTCTCTCTCTCTCTCTCTCTCTTTTTTCTCCGTGGTATTTACATCGAAGACGCACGACGAATAGAATTTGTATCTCCCAAATAGACGGGACGATGGAGAAGAGAAATGGATACGTGGATCGGTAAAAGTCGCAAAGTTTTGGAAAATCGCGTTAAATCTATCGCGACGCGAGGAAGGGGTGGCAACTACCCCTCTCCAGTGTTCCTGTATTGCACACACGCGAGGAATAGATGATATCCCTTGGCGAGTCGACATGCGGCAGACACGCGGCTGCCGACTGCTATGATCCGTCAATCAATCGACCAAGTTCCATCGTTCGTAACAAAAAAAAAAAAAAAAAATGAGAGTGTGTGCGTGCGTGAGAAAAAGAGAGAAGTAAAAAAAGAAAGAAAGCAGTGAAAAGTACACGTGACGCGTCAGCCATGTTGCAATTTTTCCATGTATATATATATATACATCTATGGTCATCCATAGACCATCGGCATCACCATCGACATTGCCACTGAATGCATTATTTCCTGCATCGGTTTTGTACTTTCCGGCCGATGACTACCTCCCCCACTTTCATCCCCATTCTTTCTCTCTCTTTATTGTCACCTCATTCCCAATCTACGTCCAAACCATATATACGTATATATATATGTGTATATGTGTGTGTATACATATGTATGCGCATATCTATGTATATATGCATCTCTATCTACGTACGTATGTCGTAGACATACCACTTCTTTTTCTTCTTTTCGGCATTGTAATCGAACGGTACATTTTCTTTTTTTTTTCGTTCTACTTTCACTCCTCTCTGTAACTTTCTGTTCGCGTACGCGATTCTTTCTTTTTTCTTTTTTTTGTTTATAAATAAAACATTACGAGAATTATGACAGTTTCTTTAAACGAAGAAAAAGAAAAAGAAAAAAAAAAGAAAGAAAGAAAGAAAGAAAAAAGGTTAAGACAAATTTTCCCACGGCATTTTCCTCTTTCAATTTATCTTACGTTAAACATTTCTCTCTTTCTTACGACGGAGTTAAACTCGATGGTTCCCTCCCTTTCTTCTTTTCTATTTCTTCTATAAAAGAAAGGAACCCTTCTCCTTTTCGTTTTCGCAACGGAGGGCACACGGTCGATTTAAGAGTCCAATTCGGTAGATTTAACGAACGTTTGTGGTTGGTCGATCCATCCCCGACTACTACGTACTACTAACAGTTAAACGGAGGTACTTCTTCATTGGCTCCTCTTGTTAACGATCTTCCAATCTTTACAGCAAAATGGAGAAGAAAATAGATTACTAATCGAAATGAAAAAAATAAAATAAAATAAAATCAAATAAAACGAAATAAAATGATATAAAAAAAAATCTATTCGTTTCCTCTCAGCCATAGATCATCATCATCATCATCATCATCATCATCATTATTCTTATTATTATTATCACAGAGTGCAAAAGCTGGACGGGATTAATCAACTGATGACTCCGTTGATATTTTCCTGTCTCGTCTCCTTTAAATCACCGCAGGCTAGAGACACGCAAACATAGAGCGTGGTACCGGCAAATTCATTTTGGACCAAGCCAAAATTGGTAAGCGTTTTCGAGCTGTGAGAAAGATAGATAGATAGAGAGAAAGAGAGAGAGAAAGAGAGAGAGAAAGACAGGAAGAAAGTGTAAGTGAGAGAAAGAGAGGAGGGAGAAACGAGTCGTTTTAAGATGGCAACCCGTCTCAATTGCGTGAATTAACCTCTAACGAGAAATCTCAACCTCGCCGGAGTAGAAGATGCGATAAGATGCAAACCGAACGAATCAAGAAACGTTAACGATTTCTTTTTTCGATCGCTATTTTGAAAAATCTTGTTAAAAAGAATTACGTTTCTTGTTTGCGTGCGTGTGTGTCTATTACGGACGAAATGCTTAAAATTTATGTCGATTAAAAAACGTATTCGAAAAGTCTGCTTTTTTTTCATATATATATTATTTACTTTCGATTATCGTACTCTTTTGTCGTATTAATGGTAAATAATATTAATAATAACGATAGCGATATTTTGATAATTTGATAATAATTTGATAATAAAAATTATTCAAATTATATAAAGGAACAGATTTTTTTTTGTCAAAAGCAATTTTCATAATAATTTTATAAAAGTTAGCAATAATAATAATTATTATTATTATTACTATTATTATTATAAATAATCATTAGGAAACAATTAATATTATTATTATAAAAGCTGTCTAGATCGAATAAAGATACAGACTTTCTTGGTAAAACGGGACATGGCTGTTAGGATCGTTTAAAAATTATCATTGACAGCTTGCAATTCTCCTGCTTGGCACGCTGCTGGAGCTACTGCTACGTCGTGGAATGTAATACATTACATCAGATATATACCTACGCACGGTCGGTGAGACACATTAAATAGAAAGAGAAGGAAGGAGGGAAAAAGAGAGAGAGAGAAAGAGAGAAAAGAAAAAAAAAAAAGAAAGGAACTTGGCCACAGTCGACGATAA
Organism: Vespula vulgaris; assembly: GCF_905475345.1. Classification (NCBI taxonomy): domain Eukaryota; kingdom Metazoa; phylum Arthropoda; class Insecta; order Hymenoptera; family Vespidae; genus Vespula; species Vespula vulgaris. Next base: position 713,262 of record NC_066587.1, on the reverse strand, counting down.
GGTAACGAAGAAACTTTTCTGTAGAACTAGAAGAAGTGGTGCAACGAAGGGGAGTGGGGACATAGGGGGTAGCGAAGGAGGTAGGGGGTTGCGCTTGGCAAGATCGAGCTCTCGTAACTTTTCTCTACGTTTCTCGAAACCGTTTTCGTTTATTTCACGAAACGAATTAAAAGGCTCGCCGTTGTAAGATATTCCGAGTTTCTTCCTATTCCGGTCATTAACTCTTGTCTCGTTTTACAAAGTGTTTCGTCGTTGGTCTCGTTACTTTAGACTCGGGGAGTTCGTCTTGCAAACGTTTACTCGTCATTTTACTTCTTGGGTTTCATAAAGAGAAGAAAGAAAGATAAGAATATATAAAAAATATTTAAAAAAAAAAAAAAAGAAAAGAAAAAAAATCAATGGATCAGAAAATCGTATGTCTCCCTTTTCTCGATAAGATTTAATAATAATTCTAAACAAAAAAAATTATATATATATATATATCGTTTTATAAAGGAAGTAAAAGAGTTGGTTCGAAGACTATCAAGGGAATTTTACCGTAAAGCGTTACGGCACGGTCCGTCGTTAGAAACGTTAGAAACGTCGAGTACTATGTAGACACAATGTTTTACAATATCGCGGCCGTAGCCTCGGATCGTTCGGGCTAAACTGAGAGATAATTTTCCGCTATCAGCTGACCCTTGTCGTCCTCGACCGATCCCCTCCAACTTCTCTTTCTCTTCTCTATATTATTCCTCTCTATGTTATTCCTGTTACTATTACACTACTACTGCTACTACTACTATTAACCATTACATGTCCGAGAGACGGTAAAGAGAGATCCAATAATATGTAGCTTATTATACAGGGTGTTTCTGAAACGTTGTCAGACAAAATTTACAATTTCTCTCTCTCTCTCTCTCTTTCTCTTTCTACTTCTACGCTCGTCAACGTTTAAACAACACTTTTTCCCCTCCACTCTTCGTTTTATAACACTTTTGCTCCCGCCTTTCCCTTCTCCCTTCCTCCTCCTTGTCCTCCTCATCCTCTTGTTTTCAACATACGCGTACATCTAGCTTTTCAACGCGACTCTGACACTTCTCCTACAACCAACCTCCGCGTAATAACGTTCGTGTCATTTCAAACCGATTCCTTCCGGTATTTTATTCCAAACGTTTCGAATAATACGTAATACATATTCGTCGTCTCCTAGAAAACATGTTTCTCCTCTACCGTTCGCTCGTTCTACGTTTTCCTTTTGTTTTTTTCTTTCTTTTTTTTACTTTGATACATTCTCTCTCTCTCTCTTTTCCTATCGGAATAGAATAGAAAAGAGTTTTATCAGGTTTCACATGTCACGCGTAGGAGAGTTCCACAAACGACTCTATCCAGTCTAACGTACACTTCCGACAGTATCATTAAAAAAGAATATTCATGTGTGAGAGAAAAGTGGGGGAGAGGGGAGAAGGGAGAGGAGGAAGAGAAACGTAGAAGAGACAAAAAGAAAAACGAGAGAGAGAGAGAGAGAGATCTATTTTGGAAAAAGTCGAGGTCCTGTCTCTACAGGTCCGTTACGATAAACGATTAACACACCGTAGAGGGAAAGGAGAGAGGGTAGGTACAAACTCGCGCCATTAACGATCGATACGTTCCTAGCTCGTTCGGAATCTCGATCGGAGAAATAGCGCCAAGCAAATTGCTGCATTTTCACAGCTCTTTCTCTAACCCTCCCTCCCACCCTCTCTATCTTTCTTTCATCCTGTTTTTAATGCTTCTCACTTTATCTCTATCTCTATCTCTATTTCTCTCTCCATCTCTTTCTCTCACTCACTCGGTTTTATATACATAGAATGCTTTTTTCATTGGATTTAGCCGGAGGATATCGACAGGAAACGTCGAACGAGTGTAACAACGACAGAGAGAGAGAGGGGTGATAGAGGGGAATCGAGAAAGATAGAAGATGCTGGTCGATGAAGAAAAGAGAGAGAGAGAGAGAGAGAGGGAAGAAGGAAGGTAGAGGGATGAAGGATCCCTGGTGGGTGAGACGAAAAAAAAAGAAAAAGAAAGAAAGGAGAAACGATCCAGAGAAAGAGTAAGAGAGAGACAGAGAAAGTGAGAGAGAGAAAGAGAGAGAGAGAGAAAGAGAGAGAGAGAGAGAGAGAGAGAGAGAGAGAGAGAGAGAGAGAGAGACAAAGAAGGTTTAATAGAAGAAGGATGGCGTCGGCGTGTATCGGTATTGTCTCCTTCATTATTTATGGCGAATTTTAAGCCTCCAAAGTGTGGCTCCTGTAATAATTAACAAAAGGCATTATGCTATGAGCCGAGAGTTTATATCGAAGAGAAGCGTGCGGCGGAGTACATACATCGTATCTACGTAATATAAACACAGTTGTGTGGTACAGACTCACCAAAACACATCAAGGGATACGCGGTCTCTCTTCCTGTACGCCTTAAATACTATGCGGCATGACGAAGCTCTCGAGTTCTATATTCCCTCTCCCTCTCCCGTTCTCTCTCTCTCTCTCTCTCTTTCTTTCTCTCTACAATCCACCCATCCACCCACGCGCGCGCGAGTACACACACACACATTCTCTCTCTCGTTCGTTCGTTCGTTTGCCAGAAAGATAACACCTGGGACCCGCGCTCGATTACCCAGGGCTCATTTACTAATGAGTACAGCCCTATATTTCGTTCGCTCGTTCGAGAGATAGATAGATATATATATTGAAAGAGAGAGAGAGAGAGAGAGAGAGATAGGACTAAAGAGAATTCTTTTTCCGTAAGAGATTGTGTGTGTGGCTATCGCTATCTTCGTTCGAAACTCCTTCGCTTGTCGAATGAGAGAGAGAGAGAGAGAGAGAGAGAGAGAGAGGATCGTTCTCTCTCTCTTTTTTTTTCCTATCATCTCTTCATCTCTGCGTTCCGTTTCTCCAACGTTCCGTGCTCTGCGATTCGTCACGTAAGAGGAACACACAAGCCGGATGACTCAGGGGTGTACACTTTAAACCATCTTTCTCGCTCTCACACACGCGTTTTCTCTATCTTTCTATCTTCCTTTCTTCCTTTCTTCTCTTTCTCTTTCTTTCTCCTGCACTCTCCTTGCTAGTACGACGAAAAAGAAGCGTCTCTTTTTTCTTTCTTTCTTTTTTTCTTTTTCTTTTTTTTTTCACCCTCTAATCTTTCCCGACAGCGAACAGACACGAACGATTCTTTCTTTTCGAATATGCTTTTACACACAAAAGATTTAAAGCTTCGATATATCTATATGTATGTGTGTGTGTGTGTGTGTGTATGGATAGGTGTATTATACATATAATATATATATATATATGTATAGAATAGTATGTCAGAATGAGTCAACAATATGACAAAAATCTTTATCTATCCTATATTATATTTTCTTTCGACGAAAAATCAAATTCCTTGGACGTTTTATACGTAACTCGCTCTTTTATATTTAAAAAACAGAGAGAAGAGAATAAAAGAAAGAGAGAAAGAGAGAGAGAGAAGGAAATAGAAGACAAGAGAATGCTTGAAAATTCAGGGAACAATTTAAGTATGGCATATGGTGGCATTTTAATTGACAGTCTGGTTAGGTCATCGCGCGGCTTGTATCATCGTAGTAACACATGGAACGAACGGATGGGCGGACGGACAGACCGAGCGAAAGAGATAGATAGATAGATAGATAGAAGAGGAGGAGGCTTAGCACCACGTGGAGAATGCTTCATGGGAACCACAGAGTGCGATCTCTCTCTCTCTTTCTCTTTCTCTCTTCCACGCGCTTCTCAAGATTGCTCTGTCGCATCACTCCTCTCCTTTCCACTCTTCTCTTCTTCCTCATCTCGACGAAGAGCTCGCTGCTGCTTCTTTTGCATGGAATTTTACGATCTTCTAACTTTTCGATAATACGTACATACGTACGTAGATGTATACACACATGTGATGATAGTTAAACGCAATCGTTGCATATTAATAAATATCGAAACAAGAAACTATTAATATTAATATTTATAATAATAATAGTAATAATACTAATAACGATGATAATAATAATAATAATAATCATGATCGAATATTTGTCATTTTTGTCGTAATAATAATAATAATAATAATAATAATCATCATCATCATGATGATCGAATATTTGTCATTTTTGTCGTAATAATAATAATAGTAATAATAATAATAATAGTAGTAGTAAAAATAATAATCATGATTAATCAATATTAATAATAATAATAGTAGTAGTAAAAATAATAATCATGATAATAATCAAATATTTGTCATTTTTGTCGTCGCACAGGATGCGATTAAGCAGAGAGAGAAAGAAAGAGAGAGAGACGCGGACCAAAATGATCGTTACGTTGTGGTCACAACAAACTTGGTTAACCAGAGATAGAGAGATTGAGAGAGAGAGAGAGAGAGAGAGAGAGAGAGAGAGAGAGAGAGAGAGAGAGAGAGAGAGAGAGAGAGAGAGAGAGAGAGAGAGAGAGAGAGAAAAGATCGTTAATCAAGCAGGATACTGCGAGTTTATTCAATGTCGAGAGACGACGGTCTTTTTCTCTCCGTGTCGTTCGATACATCTCTCGTATAGTTCGCGATGACGATAATAATTCGCGTCTGACGAGAATTTCGAATGTTCGTCGATCGTCCCGAGGATGGTCGAACGAAGACGAAAGATAATCGTTTAAAGAAAATGGAAGAACGTCAGAGATAAGAGAGAGATTGTGTTCGTTTAGTCCGAAGGACGTCCGTCGCTAAACCGCTAAAATGTTTGGTCGACGATGGAATTATATATCTAACGAATCGTCGTCGGTCTTTATAAAACGATTATTACTATTAAATTGTGGTATACTCGATAATTCAATCGCTGCTATATGATACATAAAAAAAGAAAAAATTATTAATTCGCAATTTAAGGTTATGTCCACTGTGCATCGCTAATAGCAGCTCTTAGCTGTGTCCAGAGATAGACGGTACTTAAGATTTGTTAAAACGTGCCAAGGTCAAAGGCCTATAAATTTATATATATATATGTATGTATGTATGTATGTATGTACATCGACGAGGTTTCTAAAGATTAAACTTAAAAAGATTGGAGCATACCTGAGGTTACATTCTTCTCTCTCGTTCCTAACTAAATAGGAAAAATTGCAAAATTCGGAGGACGATCTCTTCTCCTCGTTGGTAGCTGCGGTCGACGATTATTGCTCGTTCTTCGAATTCGTTTAATTAATCGGTCAGTAGTCGGTCGGTCGGTCGGCCCTAGTCGGCTTATCTCGTTGCGCACTTATATCGGTTTATCTTACTTTAGAGCAGACCACAAACGCCTCTCACTTGGAAGAATAGAGAGAAAGAGAGAGAAAGAGAGAGAGATAAAATACTCTCCCAGTTCACGACATGACGCGAACAGGCGTGCGGACGAACGAGAACTGAATCGAAAAGCGACTCGTTGGTTCGTGCTCGACGAGACCGAGACCGTGCGCCCGAGATTTACCGAATGGAGCCGAATCGAGCCGAGTCGACGCGAAGCACGATACGGAGGGGTGGGGAGGTAGAGGGACTACCGAGCGACGACGGCGTCGACGATTACTTCCGAACGAATACGAACGCGCGCGAGTAGGATCGCGGCTCTCGGGGGAGGACCGGCGGAAGCGAGATTTTATTGAATTAGAAAATTAAAATATGTATATGTATAACCAAGAGATAGGAGAAGAGACGGACGACGAGACTAACGCAACGAACGCGACGCAGCAAAGCTAAACGCGCGAACATTTTTCTCCTTGTTTATCCTATGTAATTTTTCTGACAAGGAAAAAAAAGAGAGAAAAAAGAAAAAGATAAAATTTTTACGTTCGATAGTCACGTTATTATATATGACGTACATACGTATGTGTGTATATATATATATACATATGTGTGGAGCGCATGAAGCAGCACGTATCTCTCCCGTGTGATTCATCTTCGAAAAAATATAGCCGAGGGGAGGATATATATATATATATATACACACATCGAATTTGTTGGAATATACTTAAGAATTTATAGAGAGAGAGAGAGAGAGAGAGAGAGAGAGAGAGAGAGAGAGAGAGAGAGAGGAAGCAATAGTTCGAGAATATCGGTCGTTTTGGATAACACGATATACTACTGATTCTGTATCGCACGCATATTCCCATCAATCGTCTTGGTGAACTACCAATTATGATCGAAAACGGGTCTCTGCTAGACGACGTCACGCGAATCGACCGTAGTACACGCTTCCAATTTACTGGAGGCAACCAACATCGTGCCTCGGCTTCGTTACGATGAATTAAAGAGAAGAGAAAGAGAAAGGGAGACAGAGAGAGATAGATAGATAGATAGATAGATAGATAGAGATAGAGAGAGAGAGAGAGAGAGAGAGAAAGATTCTCCTCCCTATCGAAGAAGAGCCTTGCAATATATTTTTACCTAAATCGACTAGTAATTTACTCGATACCGGGGATTTTTCAAAATCAATTTCCCTTAGAACCGTATACAAGTACGTCATTATACGCAAAAAGAAACGCGTTGCTTCGACTAGTTAGAACGTACAGAAAAAAAGAAAGAAAGAAAAAGAGAGAGAGAGAGAGAGAGAGAGAGAGAGAAGAAAAAAGGAAAAGAAAAAAGAAAAACACAGGCAAGTTCCTTTTAAGAATTAGACCTAATTAACGCGTTAATTACAACGCGACGTATTTACTCGTCGTTTTGCGTACGACCTCTGTTTCAAGGCCAATGTTCACTTTAGTTCACTTTGCTCCGCTCCACTCCACTCCACTCCACTTCAGTCCAGTCCAGTCCATTCCAGTTTTTTTTTTTTTATATAAAATTTTTTTTCTTCGTCCGAGTCATGCTCGCGCTTACGTCGCTAATCATTTTGTGTTGAGTCACGGAAGAAGTGCACAATCGGCACGAACACAAACGCTAGCCTGTTCGCCCGTTAACCACCCCCTGTTCCCCTCCTCCCGAATATAGTAGAGCAAATAGCTGATAGCAGGCAGAATAATAGTATAACGCTTCTCGATTGGTAAATGTTAAGTGTAAGGTTCGTCGAAACATCGACGACGTCAGGGTTAAACGAGGTCGAGAATAAACCGAGAAAGAAAAAGAGAAAGAGAGAGAGAGAGAGAGAGAGCTCACAAACCTATTAGTTAATCCGACTAGACGATTCGTCGTTGTCTCCCATCCGATCCGAACCTGCTTGCTTTCTCTCTCTCTCTCTCTTTTTATTTCTTTCTTGCTTCCCTGCGAGCTTGTAACGAGAAGCAAAAAAGAAACTCGTTTAACCGACAGGAAGGAATGCGTTTCTGGACCAATTTTGAGCCAACGTACGGTGAGACTCTACCGAGCATCCTTCGAAACTGACTAAGCACCATTAGAAAGAAAGAAACAGAAAAAAGAGAGAGAGAGAGGGAGAGAGAAAGAAAGAGGTTGTTGGACACGTTCGCACAGCAGTGGACATGTGCGAACGAATGTACGAATCGCATTGCAAGTTAAGAGAGGGAGAGAGAGAGAGTAAAACAGCGTCGTGGTGGCAAGGGCACATATGGAACTTGGGCTGCTGAATGCTTATGCTACTCTCTCTCTCTCTCTCTCTCTCTCTCTCTCTCTCACACTCTTTCTCTCACTACTCACTCACTCTCTTGAAATAAGAGCGAGATAGAGAAAGACAGAGAAAGACTCACGCGGAAAGCTCGGCCCGGGTCGGTCTTTTGTGAGAGGAGGGTCTTTTGTCGTGACGACAAAGCCCGAAGAATATCCATCCTTCAAATGTGGAACAGCTGCCATCGAATGGCCCTGCCGCCTTTTTTAGAGTCCCGTGCACACACCGCATATACACGCGGATATACACTACGCGTGTACTCTCGGCTTTAAGGGTGAGAGCAAGAGCGAGCGAGAGAGAGAGAGAGAGAGAGAGAGAGAGGGTAAAGTAGAGAAAATGAAGGAGACAGAAAGAAGATCGAGTAAGTATGTGAGAGAAGGAGAGAGGGAGGGAGAGGGAAATTGGACGTAGGAGAGGAATACACTGTTTCCAAGTGGCGAGATTTCCATTCCAGCAGCCCTTTGAAGCGACCTGTACGAACGAGCTTACTTTTACCAATCCTCCTTCTTTCTCTCTTTCTCTCTATCTATATCCATCTCTTTCTCTCTTTCTCTTCTATCTTTCCTACACGATAATGTGCTTCGCGTCGTTGCTAAAAATGTCGAGATGAAAATGTCCACGTCGTGGAGAGATAATGCCACGATGAATACCGTGTTGTATGTTATACGTGGATGCTAGGTCGAGCTAGATAATCGTGAACGAACGAACGAACGAACGAACGAACGAATGAACGACCGAGCTAGCACACGCGTGTACTACTGTTTAATCCAAAACGGAACGCATGTGGAAAGGAAAAAAAAAAAAGAGAAAAATAATAATACACAAAAGATACTTACAAAGGTACATATGTAGGTATCGTAGAACTCCGATAAAGTAATCGCGATGTGGTCTTTCTCTCTCTCTCTCCCTCTCTCTTTCTTTCTCTATCTATCTCACCCTCACCCTCTCTCTCTCTCGTCGACAAAAAAAGATCCCGCGGATTCGTCGCGAGGCAAAGCGATGAACGAGAGAGTCCTACTTTCGTGATTTTTCACTCGCGATCGTCAATCATTCGCCGTTAAACAGAATTTTTCACGTTCGATTTGTATCAACGAGGGGTTGAGAGGAAGAGAGAAAGAAAGAGAGAGAGAGAGAGAGAGAGAGAGAGAGAGAGAGAGAGAGAGAGAGAGAGATAAATAGACAGATAGGTAGATAGAAAATATCCAATTTTAATCTTCATTCTAATTAAGTCCTATCGTTCTAATAACATTGGAATTAAATTTCTTTGAAAGATAAAAAAAGAAGAAGAAAAAAGAAGAAATTCATTAGTAACATAAAAAGTAGAATATCTAAAAAAAAAAAAAAAAAAATTCATTCCGAAGTATCTACAATTCAGACGGAAATATTACCAATATAGATTACTCACGAACCTGACGTAATAGCTCGAGACGCGGTCTTTGAAGAAGAAAGAAAAAAGAAAAAATATATATATATAGAAAAAAAAAGAACGGAAAAGAAAGCAAGAAAAAAGAATAAGAAAAAATAAAGGAAAAATCAAAAAAAAAAAGGAAAGAAGAAAGAAAGAAACAAATATACAAACAAATGAGCGAATAAGAAAAAAGAAAGAAAAAAATGAAACGTTTGAAAGAGGGATGGAGGGAAGAGTTGAATGAACTCTCATGATCCTTAAACTCGAAACTGGCCTTCTTCTTCCACCTCCTTCTCTACCTCCATCTCCCTCTCGTTCTCTCGATTTCGTGGTTTCCTATCGGCGATCCTAGGAATATCCTTAAACCTTCGATGAGGAAATAAGAGCATTCGAATAATGCAGTGCCGGCTTGAGGAGAGAGGTACGGTGCATCGTTGAAATAGCGATTAGTTTCGTGATTTCGGTCGGAGGAAGGCCAGTGAGGTTCGCTTCGTAACAAAGTTTCACTGAGTGAGGGAGCGAACGTATGTGTATGTGTGTATGTGTGTGTGTGTGAGAGAGAGAGAGAGAGAAAGAGAGGAGAGGGTTGCAAGCAAGCAGCATCGTAGGAATCTGATCTCGCTTGGGGAAGTTTCGAAACGTTGGATGAAAATGCCTCCGTCAGATTAGCCCCTACTAGTCCAATCATTTCCTTCTCTCTCTCTCTCTCTCTCTCTCTCTCTTTCATATATATATGTATATATATATATATATATAGGCTCCTTTCTTCCTTCTCTCTCTATGACTGTTGCTAATTCATATCTTTTTATAGTTGAATATTAATATATATAGACTCGATATATTCTCTTTCTTTATACGTACATTTGTATGTATACGCGCGTACGTACGTGGTTTTTATAATACCTATAATATCCCTTCGATATAATTTTTATATACCGAAATAAATGATGATCGATGATCGGCATACAGACAGAAACTGGTTTTATACCACCTATAATTCTTTCTCCTCCTCTACCTCTCTTTTTAAAAGAGGGTCAGTCATAGCAACCAACCCTATCCCTCTTCTGACGTTTTGTACCATACGACCATTCTCATCTCGCCCCGACCATCCCCTCCCTCACTATGTGCAATACGAACGTGACCGTACAATTAAGCGCTCGACTCGAATGGAATTAAGTTTGGAAAGTAGGATATATGCATTTAATGTAACCGACGCTATAAAATCTTTTTTTCTTTTTCCCTCTCTTTCTCTCTCTCTCTCTCTACGCAGCTTTCTTCTATCTTTCGATTTCGAAAAGTGTACGAACTGCACGTTTTTCGCATTCCTCGAGGATTAAGAATAATCCTTTTCTTATTCTATTTTTTCCTCCTCCTTTCTTTCGTATCTCTCCTTTTTTTTCTTTTTCTTTTTGACATGCAAATTCACGAATTCTTTCTTAGAAAAAAGTTGTTATTATTATTATTATTATTTCTTTTCTTTTCTTTTTTTTATTTCGTAAGAACACATTTCCATTTACGAGAGATAAAGATTTAATAAAACGGATGATATATATATGTATTTCTTCGGAACGATTTTAAGGAGAACAGAGAAAAGAAAAAAGAAGTAAACAAAAAAAAAGAAAAAATATATAAAAAGAAAAAAAAAAAGAAAAGCATAAGAAAAGTTTCTGATTTTGCGTCTACTAAACTCGGAAAAGGGATTTAACGCGTTTACGACTATATCCAAGGTCCTCGTTACGATGAAAATAAACTTCTCGGCTACTTTCGAAGAAACTATTCTCTCTCTCTCTCTCTCTCTCTCTCTCTCTCTCTCTCTCTCTTTCTCTCTCTCTCTCTCTCTCTCTCTCTCTCTCTAGCCAAAAACCGCTCGCAAAGCTCGCTTTCTGCTAGCGCAAGGGTTATTGCCTTCCACCCTTTTTAAGGAGTACGCCATTTCTTTTAGCGATAAAGTCCTAATTTCTCTCGTAAAGGTAGAACGATATCGCGTTGCTAGTTATTAGTATTAGACCCTAGGGGAGCCTCCTCCTCTAAACGAAACGATTAGAAAGCATTTCAAATGGGAGATATCCACGATCTATGCTATTCTATATCTATATATAAATACACACACACACACACACACACAATAGGATATAATATACTATAATGACAATCATTTGAAATTTATTCCATTAGGTTGTAAATATGTCTACCTATATGCCCTCCTATTACATATATATATACACAAACATATAGATACGTATACACAAACATACACGCGGATAGTAAAAAACAAAACGAAAAAAAAAAAAAAACTACTCCGAGCCGTAGAAACGTAATAAATCTAGAGCAATCGAATAAAACTCGGAACGTTCTTGTTTCAAGGAAATGACTGATTAAGTGATTAACGTAGAGTTTCATGTAGCAAGAAAAAAAGAAACAAAAACGAAAAATAAAAAGAAAAAAAAAAAGAAAAGAATTCATAGGAATGATTAATTGGCGACAATTCGTTATACTTTCTATGAATCAAACGTACATACGAAAGTGATTAAATATATCTCTATTAGAGCTTCATTTGCCATAAAAAAAAGAAACAAAAAAAAAAGAAAGAAAGAAAGAAAGACAGAAAGAAAGAAAGAGAAAAAGCAATTTTATACGAGCCATTAAATAATTCGCTTATAACACTTGTTATGAATCAAACTGTAGAACGTAATGCATACACGTACGAAAGTGATTAAAATATCTCTATATGTGTCTTACTTCTTTTGTTTTCGGGTTACACAGAAAGCAGTCATATATTATTCCATGTTACTAATGAATTATACATACCGCTCGATTATACCTACTCCAAGCGGCGAATTTAATTAACGTGTAATTTCATCATTCTATCTCTCTCCCTCTTCCACTCCTTCTTCTACTCACCCTCCTACTCTCTCTCTCTCTCTCTTTCTCTATCCCTCTCTCTTCTTCTCTCCAACGTCATAAGAATATCGAATAGTATACCGGTCTGGTCTCTCTATCGCACGAGAATTGCCCGTTTCCACGCTATCCTCTGTACTAAGCCAAGGATTAGATCGTCGAGCTACTAGAGCAAAGACTTACCTTTACTCGTTGTCCTTCTCGTACTAGTGAGTTAGCTAGGTATAATCACGAAACGAAGGAAACTATTAAATGTATATGTATATATATATGTATATGTATGTATGTGGATACTTATATGTACGTATGAACGTATAGTCAAGGATCGTAAAAACCGAAAAGTTATCAGCCATAGAGAGAAAACTTTATTAGGAGTTATTAAAAAGTTGGACTAAAACGTCAAAGATAATGAATAAATTCTTCAACGATTCCTGCTCTATAAGAGAATGGGTACTCTCGTTAGGAAAATAATAGAAGGAGTTAATTCTACGTCTTTTTTTTTTATCTCTGCTCGCATTGGTCTTGCATTAGCCAATGAAATCGCACGAATACGATATATATATATAAATATATATACAATATATATAGTAAAGAAGAAAACAAAATAGAGTGCAAAAAGCACAAGAGAAAGAAGAATTTGAAGAAGAAGAAAGAAAAAAAAAGAAGTAATAGTACAACTGTGAAATATTCGCGACAATAAGACGACTTTGAATGGATCTTGAAATCTTAAAAATGTGTGACGATGATGGCCGACACCGACTCACCGAGTGTGTTAATGGCTCAACTTTTTCATCGATCGTAGAGCTTTTACATAAGCTATTCTGGCTTTTAATAAATCATAGAAACGCGTGTACTCCCCCGCACTATTCTCTATGTGAAATCATAGAAAGAGAGAGAGAGAGAGAGAGAGAGAGATGGGAAAAATCAGACGTGATCCGAGGACGAATGAAGAAAATATCGACAAATGTTCGATGTGTTATAAGTACGTATCTACATACATACGTACGTGTGTGTGTATGTGTATATATGTCAATCCAGAGATCGATATTTTTCATTTATCAAAATTGTCAGATTCTAATTAAGATCCATCGAGGAAACGTCGTTTTCCTCATTTACGTTTGTGCATCGACTAGAATAAGTATCTACGTGTGTATGTGTGTGTGAGAAAAAAGAAAAAGAAGAAGAAGAAGAGAGAGAGATAGAGAGAAGGAAAGAATGACGTACTTTCGCGAAAAGCTAGAGACGGCGATAAAGGAAAGTTCGCGTAAAATAATTTTCGCGATAAAACCGATTAACACGAACGTACTCGCGGGAGAAAGGAAAAAAGAGAGAGGGAGAGAGAGAGAGAGAGAG